>NC_084987.1:584161-661661 GCF_963691925.1 Scomber scombrus | reverse complement strand
GAGCTGCGATTGGCTGGTTTGGACCTGACGGAGGCGTCGTCCCGCCTGTTGGTGCGCTACGTCCCCCGGCTGGTCAAACTGGACCTGAGCCAGTGTTTGAACATCACTGACCAGACAATCCACACCCTCACCTCCCCCATCTCCCCCCTCAGAGAGAGCCTCACCCACATCAACCTGGCAGGTAAGCACTAACCTGTCTCAGGTGTATCTCAGATGTGTCTCAGGTGTATCTCAGGTGTATCTCAGGTGTCTCAGATGTGTCTCAGGTGTGTCTCAGGTGTATCTCAGGTGTCTCAGATGTCTCAGGTGTATCTCAGGTGTGTCTCAGGTGTGTCTCAGGTGTGTCTCAGGTGTCTCAGATGTGTCTCAGATGTGTCTCAGGTGTATCTCAGATGTGTCTCAGGTGTGTCTCAGGTGTATCTCAGGTGTCTCAGATGTCTCAGGTGTATCTCAGGTGTGTCTCAGGTGTGTCTCAGATGTGTCTCAGATGTGTCTCAGATGTGTCTCAGATGTCTCTGATGTCTCTGATGTCTCAGGTGTGTCTCTGATGTCTCAGGTGTGTCTCAGATGTCTCAGGTGTATCTCAGGTGTATCTCAGGTGTCTCAGGTGTGTCTCAGGTGTGTCTCAGATGTCTCAGATGTGTCTCAGATGTGTCTCAGGTATGTCTCAGGTGTATCTCAGGTGTGTCTCAGATGTCTCAGGTGTCTCAGGTGTGTCTCAGGTTTCTCAGATGTCTCAGGTGTCTCAGGTGTGTCTCAGGTGTGTCTCAGGTGTGTCTCAGGTGTATCTCAGGTGTATCTCAGATGTCTCAGGTGTATCTCAGGTGTCTCAGGTGTGTCTCAGGTGTGTCTCAGGTGTATCTCAGGTGTGTCTCAGATGTCTCAGGTGTGTCTCAGGTGTGTCAGGTGTATCTCAGGTGTGTCTCAGGTGTCTCAGGTGTATCTCAGGTGTGTCTCAGATGTGTCTCAGGTGTCTCAGGTGTATCTCAGGTGTGTCTCAGATGTCTCAGGTGTGTCTCAGGTGTGTCAGGTGTGTCTCAGGTGTCTCAGGTGTGTCTCAGATGTCTCAGGGTTCTCTCAGGTGTGTCTCAGGTGTGTCTCAGGTGTGTCAGATGTCCCCCTCTGTCTTTCAGGTTGTCTGAAGGTGACGGAGCAGTGTGTCCCTCTCCTGCGTCGCTGCACCTCCCTGCAGACGGTGGACCTGCGCTCCTGCTCCCTCCTCTCCTCTGAGACCGGACAGCTCCTCTCCTTCCCAATCCACGCCTCCTCCTCCTCCTCCTCCTCCACCGCCTCCTCCTCATCCTCCTCTTCTTCCTCTGCCACCACGACCACGACCACGGTCACTGCTTCCTCCTCCTCCACGTCTGCTCCCTCCTCCTCCTCCTCCTCCTCCTCCTGTCCTCCTGAAGACAGAACGCTGCTAAAGAACAGCTAAAGTGCTCCACCATGACACTTACAGTTACCAGGGCAACGAGCCCCGCCTCCCACCTCCTTACACTACAGACAGGTGAGGAGGAGGAGGAGGAAGAGGAGGAGGAGTATTTTGGGAACGTTGTGGGTAATAGTTGATAAATAGAAACTCTGAGCATGTACATATTTGTTCTCTGTACAATTTTTGGGTGTGTGTATATACTGTATCTGTAGTTTACTGTAAATGACCCCCCCCCCCAAACTCCCCCTATCCCCCCCCCCCCCCCCCCCCTCCCCCCCCCCCCCCCCTCCACCTGACAACCAATCATCATGCCGGGCGTCCACCTGCTCGTCAGTAGCTGCAGAACGAAGGAAACGAGAGAAAAAACAAAATGTCTTTTTCATTTTTATTTTTTCTATCTGGAGTAAAAAAAAATCAGATGCTAGCAGTTTCCCTCCACTTCCAGTCTTTGTGCTAAGCTAACCAGCAGGGGGCGCCACCGCTGCTCGTATTGATCTCAGTTTCTTTGACTAGTCGAGCTAATCAATCATCGTCATATCAAACGCGGCTGCTCAGGTTTCTGTTATTTTTTATTTGTGCAGATTTAAAGTTTAACGAGAAATTTGACGAAACTTTCTGAAGCAAAAAAAAAAAAGACGTTAAAATCTCCTCAATCATGTTTTTAAGATATCAGATTAAACATATCGACCAATCAGCACTCACCGTGTTCAGAGTTATATCGTCCGTGTTTCTGCTCGTTAATTAGGTTTTTTGCCTTCAAACTTTTAAATTATTCAGAAATCGTGATCAGCGCGTTAGCTTAGCTTAGCACAAAGACTGGAAGCGGGTGGAAACTGTTAGCCTTCCTGTCAGAGTCTTTAACAAGTTTTTTTTCCTTTTCTGTTAATTAACAGATTAAATTAAATTAAAGGAGACGATCATTTTCATTTTTACTAAATTTTGTCTCAAAATTTTAATTTAAATCTGATCTTTATTTAAACATCTTTCAGGAAGTAAACATTAAAACACTTTTTATTAATAAATGTTTTTTCCACCTTTAATATTTTACAGTTAATTATCGTCTTAAAGTCGTTCAGACGTTCATCATTAAAGCATCGTTCCTCTCTTGAAGCAGCCATGCTAACAGTTTCCCTCTGCTTCCAGTGTTTGTGCTAAGCTAAGCTAACGTGGACTGCTCCTTTAAGGTTTGTTCAGGTGTCGTTTTTCTTTGAGCCTCGATGTCTTCAACGTTCGCCTCAATCACCCCCCCCCCCCCCCCTCACCCCACCCTACCCCACCCCCCCCGTGTTGATCACCTCTGATCAGGTTCATTGATCGATCGTTTTTTCTCAGGAGTAACGTTTAGTTTTAAATTATTTAGAGTGAGCTGAGACATTCCTACAGAAACAACCTCAGTTTAGTTTTTATTATTTTCACACTCCTCCTCTTTTCTGTTTTTTGTTTTTGTTGTTTTTTTTTGATCACATGATTAAATTTTCATGTTTCATTTTCTGCCGTTAAAGAAAATAAACGAGAAACTAAAACGACGTTAAAGTTTAAAAATATCTGATTATATAATAAATTTAACATCACTGTGACATCATCATCATCATCATCATCATCAGCTGATTTATTATCTGATTTTAATAAAGTCACGATCTAGATTTAATATTTCTTCATCTCAGTAAATAATCTGAACTCTTCTGTCTAATTGTGTCTTAATATTGATTTATTATTTATAATTAGACTTTAAAAAAGGGAAATATTTAATCTATCTCGTTAATCTTTAATTAGTGATTCCTGATTAATTCATCTTTAATCTCTTTATTCAGATTTAAAGCCTTTAATTCACCTTTAGTGAGCTAACTGATGATGTCATGATGATGTCATAATTCTGGTTTCTCGTCATAATTCTGGTTTATTATTTTTATGATTTATCGTTTTTCATTTTTCAGATTTTACGTCATAAAATATTTTTTTTTGTATTTTATCGCAGAAACTCGACAGAGGATTTTTAGTTTGTGTTTTCGGCTGAAATGATTGGACGCCCTGGTGGTGGGCGGAGCTTCAGCCGCTCAGCTGTGACTATCGGACTTTATTTCTGTGTGTGAGGCGGTGGCACTGAGGGGGGGCGGGGGGGGGGGTTATTTCATATTGTTGTTTTCAGATGTGCAAATAAACAGCCAAATAAATCGTTAAATACGATAATTGTAACGATGAGAAGAAGCAGCTCGATCAGTTCAGCACGAAAACAGCAGCTGTTTTCACGGAGTCGTACAAACTTTCTGCTGAATCGTACGAACTTTGTGCCGAGTCGTACGAACTTTGTACTGAGTTTTACGAACTTTGTGCCAAGTTGTACGAACTTTGTACCGAGTCGTACGAACTTTGTGCTGAGTCGTACGAACGTTGTGCCAAGTTGTACGAACTTTGTACCGAGTCGTACGAACTTTGTGCTGAGTCGTACGAACTTTGTACCCAGTTGTACCAACTTTGTGCCGAGTTGATCGAACTTTGTACCAAGTCGTACGAACTTTGTAGTGAGTCGTACGAACTTTGTAGTGAGTCGTACGAACTTTGCACGAAGTCGTACGAACCGACAGATGAAATACAACCAATAAAAGAATGCGAGATTATCTGCGTTGCTAGTTTGTTGTTATTCTTTTAGCTCTTTAGCGAAACGTCGGGTAACACGCTGACATTAGCGAGCTAGCAGAAACGTTTCTCTGGTCGCAGCTGCTTCTTCTTATTCTGGGAACATTTCTTTTTCTTTTTTTTCGACGAATGAATAATAATGAAATCAGTCGTTATTTGCAGCCCTGAATAAAGCGTATCGTTAAGTATTGTCGCTCTGTGGTAGAAAAAACATCGGAATTTAAAGTATTAAAATATCTGCAGCCAAACTTCTCGTGGTGCCATAAAAACAGCTGATCGACCAGTTTTTATATTTTATTTTTTCTATTCTGTTGTGACTTAGTTCTGTTTATTTCGTACTGTGACTGTAACGTGGGGATGAAGCGTAATCACAGCTTCACAAATTTACCTAGCAACAAGTGAGGAGGTTAAATCTGATTGGACGATAATCCCCTGACTCCCTGAAAAGCTCTTATCCAATCACATCTCTCGCCTTCTGTCTCTTATCTTAGTAAAAAAAAACAAAAGTGTTTTTATGGATGTTTAAAAGATGCACTGGATCATCATCATCATCATCACCTTCATCCTCACTGTTTGCCAAATGTTAGTTTTTGTTGTGAAAGGGCATTTTATCCTGTTTATTTGTCTGTTTTTTTGTTTTTTTTATACTTTGTCCGCAACTCTTCCGTTTTTTGTTGTGACGATGGAAAAAAAAAAATGAGGAAGAAGTTGGAACAAAAATTTTAAAAAGAGACAAAAAGACCAACTCAAGGCAGCTACGTATGAGTGACTACTGTAAAATGAACTTAACTAATAAAGAAGCAATGGGTTTGTTTTTACTGCTCGTCTCCGTTTGTTTCATTCAGGAAGATTTTAAACACTTTATCAGAGCTTCTCTCAAGCGGGGAGTTCCGGTCCTCTGAAATGAGGCCAACCAGGAAGTAACTTAAAACTGCATTCTATCAAAAGGCCACCAGGGGGCGACCGTTTTGGTGTCAAAAGGACTTCCGTCTCTATACAAGTCAATGGAGAATTCACCAACTTCTCACTTGATTTCTAACCTCAGTAAACGTTTTCAAAATGTGTTTATGGTCTCAATCGCTAGTTTAAAGCCTTCTTCAATGCAGTATGATGTTCATTTGGGACATTTTGGCCTCCCTGATTTTATATGTGACGATAAAGCAGGGTATGCATTAGGGCGTGGCTACGTGGTGATTGACAGGTTGATTGGTTCACAGGTTCAGGAGGGCGCCTCATGCTCCTCCTGATGCCCATATAAGTAGAATCCCTGTTTTTATTTTTCCCAGCATGCACCTGAAATGTTCAAGATGGCGCTGCTCAGATCCGATACTATTGGCCTCCGAGCAGCAGTCCACAAACCAATGGGTGACGTCACCGATGTTACGTCCTTTATATATACAGTCTATGGCTTCTCTCAGGTAAGAGGTTTATTACATTATCAACAAAAAACTAAACATTTAAACCACAATATGAACCTGACAGAATACAAGAGTCAGAGAGGTTTATATTAGTCTCCATGAGGTTTAGTTTAAATTTAAAGGGTTAAAATGATAAAATAAACGTATGAATAACTTCACACATTCTTTTTTTGTGGACCCAGCATCAAATTTCTGCTTTTAATCCATTTAGAGAGAATATATTAGAGGATTATGGCAAAAATGTCTAAGTGGTGTAACCATAAAAACTTTGTACCAAATAATTCAACTTGCTTAAAAACAGTAAATAGTCAATAAAACACCATATCAACTAGTTTGGCATGATCTTACATTATAACTTTATATTAAATAAAGCTAATGGAATACAATTGTTCTAGATATTACATTTACTCTGGTTACCATGGAGACCAGGAAACATTTACATGTTTTAAATGAAGTCATTATTAGTATAAGTCCACTTAAATACACTGTAGGTGATAAAATATGTAATATTTATCATTCTTTTGTGGTTACACCATTTGACATTTTCAGGAGCATTCAGTCTTACTTTTGGTATAAAATGGTGCAAATGTCATTTCAAATGATATAAAACCAACAAAAATACTAAATGTACATTTTAACAAACCTGATGCTGCTTTTAAAACTAGTTTAACTGATTTATGAATTCATCATCTTACCAACACTTATTATTACTGAGCTGGTTCATAAATAAACAAGAAAGAAATAATAATAAATGACTAAATACATTTTGATAAGTTTTCTTTTTTTTTTTTACAATGTAGAAACTCAATATTTTATTTCAATGATGGCGTTGTTTACCAAACTAAATAAAAAAGGTTTACAAAGCTACAAATATTATTTTTATACACAAAACAGGAAGTAATGCTTTTATTTTTTAATACAAACCGGATGCGACTCTCCAAATCCTTCAAAATAATACACACAAAAAAATGAGCATTTACAAGATAAATGAATGATAATGATGATGTAACGGTGATGACATCAGGATTATGACGTCACCACTTGAGCCTTTTTCCCTTTTACCAAAAACTCTTTCAAAATAAAAATACGTCCATTTAACAGGAAGTGTCAAAATAAAACACCAAAAACAATACATGAGTAAAAACCAGCTTCACTGTTAAATGAATAAATAAAGAATAAAGAGACAGATTAAGAGCATTTATAGAGCTGCAACATTTAATCAATCAATGAATCAAACTATTGATCTTCTGAAAGCAAACTGAATATTTTGATTTAAAAAACTTTTACTGTAATACTGCATACTACATCACTATAATACTGCAGTACTTTTACTGTAATACTGCATACTACATCACTCATAATACTGCAGTACTTTTACTGTAATACTGCATACTACATCACTATAATACTGCAGTACTTTACTGTAATACTGCATACTACATCACTATAATACTGCAGTACTTTTACTGTAATACTGCATACTACATCACTATAATACTGCAGTACTTTTACTGTAATACTGCATACTACATCACTATAATACTGCAGTACTTTTACTGTAATACTGCATACTACATCACTCATAATACTGCAGTACTTTACTGTAATACTGCATACTACATCACTATAATACTGCAGTACTTTTACTGTAATACTGCATACTACATCACTATAATACTGCAGTACTTTTATTGTAAAACTGCATACTACATCACTATAATACTGCAGTACTTTACTGTAATACTGCATACTACATCACTCATAATACTGCAGTACTTTTACTGTAATACTGCATACTATATCACTATAATACTGCAGTACTTTTACTGTAATACTGCATACTACATCACTCATAGTACTGCAGTACTTTTACTCTGGAACTACTTTCCTTCCGCCCAGCCGGATCTACTTTAACGTGTCCTGCGGTTCCTGAACGCAGCACGTGATACCGTTCCGCGGGAGAGAAGCGCGCGGCCTTTCCCTCCGTCAGCACCGGATGTAACGGGACGTCTCTCTCCTGCCACCGTCACCGTTTCCCGCCCCATCATCACACAGAGACGCACCGAGCACCGGCTCCCTCCGCCTGCACCGCCCTGAGGAGCGCGTGAACACTTATAATCTGCTGCGAGCCGCGCAGCGACCGGAACCGAGAGAGAGCGCGAGGCTGCCGGCAGGATGGAGCTCATCACGATCCTCGAGAAGACGGTGTCTCCAGGTGATTACCGGGGCCGGTGCACCGGGCAGCTCCGGTGTACCGGGAGGGAAGGAGGGAACAGCTAGCATGTTAGCTCGCTATGCTAACGGCCCGGTGACTCCGCGCGCTGCCGCCGGTTGCCGCTGCGGACAGCTCGTGGCGGGAACCGGCGGATCATCCCAGTGATTTGTACCCACGCGCTCATGTATTAATCCCAACGGTTGGGCTCGCACTGGGGGTGATGTGACACCGGCAGTTGGCGACCCTGCCCATGCCCGTTAGCCTGAGAGCTAACTGCTTTTAAGCTAACTCTTCCCGGCTAACGGCTCCGTTAACGGGTAAAACCGGCGATAAAGTGGTTCGGCGCGCCGCTTCACCCCTACTCTGCTCCTATACTCCCGGTTAACGGTGGTTTTTACCGGTTTGTTTAACTTTATTTCAGCGTTTTGTAGCTTCTCCCGGCGGCCAGGCTAAAGCTAGCATGCTAATACAGCTAACACGCACGCGGGGGGACCGGGGAAGGGAGGGAGGTAGGGGGGGGGGCAACGGGAGGATCCTCCGGTTAACGTCTGTATAGAGGAGACCAGATCTGTAGCGTGTCTGTGTGTTTATACCTGGTAACCCCCCCGCTGCCCCCCCCCGGTTAATAACGGGTTAAAGCGTGTTAGCATGTTAGCACGTTAGCAGCTAGTGTTAGCATGTTAGCAGCTACATCACTAACCCCCCCCCTCTCCCCGCAGATCGGAATGAACTGGAGGCTGCGCAGAAGTTTCTGGAGCAGGCTGCTATAGAGAACCTGGTTAGTATGTTCTTAGCATGTTGGTAGTGTGTGTGTGTGTGTGTGTGTGTGTGTGTGTGTGTGTGGAGGGGAAGCTGTACAGTCAGACATGCAGCAGCAGCGTGGAGGAGCTCAGGACAGCTGCTGCCCCCCCCCTACACACACACACACACACACACACACTCACTACAACACACTGTCACACACACTATAACACAGTAACCTACACCCACACTACAATACTCTCATACACACACACTCTATAATACACACACACTAGCACACACCACCATACACACACACCACCACACACACACTCTATAATACACACCACACACACACACTCTATAGCACACACACACCCATGCAGCCTGCTAGCGTTAGCGTTTCATGCAGAGCAGCTAAACCCGACTGAGCTGCACATTCAGCAACATTTAAAGGCTCATTTCAACCTAAAGTCTGACAGCAGACGCTCAGTTTACATCCCATAATATCACCTACAGTTTACATCCCATAATATCACCTACAGTTTACATCCCATAATATCAGCTACAGTTTAACACCAGTCTGCTGGACTCATCCTGCTGATCAAACATGTTAAACTATTAATTAAGCTTCTTTTCTCATAAAGTTAAAATTAAAATTATTTGTATATCAGATGTTTTAAAGCAGCAATATTACAACTTAGTTCTTGTGATGTTTGACATTTTATTATTATTATTATTATAAAGTTCTGACTCTTGTAAATATCACTAACATTACAAACTTTATACTGATATTACAGAGTAGAAGAAGAAGCTGCTGTTAATTTTATAATATTCAATATTATGATGAAATGACATTAAACCATTTTTTACCAAAAGTAAGACTGAATGCTCCTGAAAATGTCAAATGGTGTAACCACAAAATAATGATAGATATTACATATTTTATCACCTACAGTGTATTTAAGTGGACTTATACTAATAATGACTTCATTTAAAACATGTTAGGAGTATTTCTACATTTAAATGTTAAAGCTCAGGACACATGATGTAAGATGTGTTACAAACGGTGTAGTGGATTATATATTTATTAACATGCTTCATAGGAACAATAGAAACCATCTGTTAACAGTCATTAAGTATGTGATCAGCTTCTATTGATCTTCATCAGTGTGAGTTATATATATAATATTATATATTATATATATAATATTATATATATAATATTATATATATAATCATATCAATGATATCTGACACATTTACAGTCTGTTTAGCATCAGATTCCCTCTTAGTGTTTCCTGTTGAGCTGTAACCATAGCAACACAAAGACTTTATACTAAAAACACTGAAGCTTCATATTAGCTTTTAACCCTCCTGTTGTCCTCTAGTTAAGGGAGGAAGGGAAGGAAGGGAAGGAGGGAGGAAAGAAGGACAGAGGAAGGTAGGGGGGATGGAGGAAAGAAGGAAAGGAAGGAAGGGAAGAAGGACAGAGGAAAGGAGGAAGAGAGGAAAGAGAGAGGAAGGAAGGGAAGAAGGAAGGCAGAAAGGGGGATGGAGGTAGGAAAGACGGAAGGAAAGAAAGAATCACATCTCTGATTTATAAATATATAAACTTCATTTATCTGAAAGAAATGAGCCAATAATTACAAACTCCAGTTTAAAAACATAATCAGGATTTATTAAGTTTAAAATGTTTGTTTTCTTTTTTAAACTCTTGATACTTAAAGACTCAGATATATTGATTATCAGATTGGTTTAATATTGGACAGTAATATCTGCAGCTGCTGATCAATACTTAATATATTTATATATGTTTCTGTCTGGAATTAAAGTTTCAGATAAATATCAGAATATTGATCACAAACTAATCAATATATCAATCAGCTGATTGATTGATCTTTATAGATGAATCAGCATCAGTGCTCACGATGTCTGAGATATAAATATAAAGTTAATTCAGGTTTAATATTTACCTACATGTTTATTTTATATATAAATCAGTTTAAAGTTAAACTGAAAATCATCAATAGTCTCACTGACTGATCAATAAATGTGATTAAACCTTGATTCATGTGTCAGAGAGCAGAGAGAGAGACCACTAAACATCTATCACACTATATCATGTTTTACCTCAGACATGAAAATATAACATAGCAATAATGATGGAAATGTTATTTTATTGGTAGTTTTGAGTCTCTTTAGTCTCTCCATCTCTACGTTACCATGGTAACCAGATGGCAGCTGTCACTCAAACTAACTGTAGGTTGTTTTTAGTCATTTTTGCATCTCTTTTTGGTAGTTTTTAGGTTTATTTTGTCAATTTTTTATCTCTTTAGTCATGTTTTCGTCTCTTTTTGGTGGCTAAATGTTATTTAATGTAAAGGTAAATCGAGCAGAGCTTTATGGAGCTGTGGGGTTTATTGTAGAACCATTAGAGCCATCAGTCTTCACTGCTACATCATAAACATACATCCTCATAACTACTATCTCATTAAAACTATTAACTATTCATTTACCTAAAACACATGGCAATAGATACGGAGATACTCTTATATGTTTATCAGGCTCAGTGATAATAAGTGTTGGTAAGATGATGAATTCATAAATCAGTTAAACTAGATTTAAAAGCAGCATCAGGTTTGTTAAAATGTACATTTAGTATTTTTGTTGGTTTTATATCATTTGAAATGACATTTGCACCATTTTTTACCAAAAGTAAGACTGAATGCTCTTGAAAATGTCAAATGGTGTAACCACAAAAGAATGATAAATATTACATATTTATCACCTACAGTGTATTTAAGTGGACTTATACTAATAATGACTTCATTTAAAACATGTAAATGTTTCCTGGTCTCCATGGTAACCAGAGTAAATGTAATATTTAGAACAATTGTATTCCATTACCTTTATTTAATATAAAGTTATAATGTAAGATCATGCCAAACTAGTTGATATGGTGTTTTATTGACTATTTACTGTTTTTAAGCAAGTTGAATTATTTGGTACAAAGTTTTTATGGTTACACCACTTAGACATTTTTGCCATAATCCTCTAATATATTCTCTCTAAATGGATTAAAAGCAGAAATTTGATGCTGAGTCCACAAAAGCAGAATGTGTGAAGTTATTCATACGTTTATTTTATCATTTTAACCCTTTAAATTTAAACTAAACCTCATGGAGACAATAAAACATCACTGATCTTTAAACAGAATAACATAAAAACACCATAAAATGCTTTTTATCAAACACTTGTCATCTGTGATATTTTATGAAATGACCTAAACAATAAACTTCACTGTGAATTAAGAAAAAAGGTCCATTAAAAATATTGATGCATATCAGACACCTGCTCAGCTGGCTGTAGTTTATATAGCTGAGCACAGTAACAGCATGTAAAGGGTTAAGCTCTAACTTCCTGTCCCCCCCCCCCCCCCCCAACAGCCGACCTTCCTGGTGGAGCTGTCCAAGGTGTTGGCAAACCCAGGCAACACCCAGGTGGCTCGCGTAGCCGCCGGCCTGCAGGTGAAGAACTCTCTGACCTCCAAAGATCCCGACGTGAAGACGCAGTACCAGCAGAGATGGCTCGCCATCGACGCCAACGCTCGCCGCGAGATCAAAAACTACGTAAGAGTTTAAAGAAGAAGTTCTAGCGCTCGTGACCTTTGACCCGTAGTGATTCATAAGTTTGCAGCTCAGCTCCTAATGAGACGTTCACCCAACAGTAATTCAGTGTTTCCCCTCACAGTTTTAAGAGGCTATACTGGGTCGATCCTTTAGGGCAGGGGGTCAAACATAAGGCCCGTGGGCCAGAACTGGCCGGGCAAAGGGTCCACTACGGCCCACTGGATAACTATAACTAAGCAAAGTATGAAAATTGCAGAATACTTAAGTCCAAAGTCCAACAAAACACATTACTGTTCTTTCTGTGGATGTTCAAGTTAAGATAATGGCCTGCCAGGGTAACCCCAGACTGCCAGGGTAACCCCAGACTGCCAGGGTAACCCTCTAGACTGCCAGGGTAACCCCAGACTGCCAGGGTAACCCTGTAGACTGCCAGGGTAACCCTGTAGACTGCCAGGGTAACCCTGTAGACTGCCAGGGTAACCCGTAGACTGCCAGGGTAACCCCAGACTGCCAGGGTAACCCCAGACTGCCAGGGTAACCCCGTAGATTGATAGGGTAACCCTCTAGCCTGCCAGGGTAACCCCGTAGATTGATAGGGTAACCCCAGACTGCCAGGGTAACCCGTAGACTGCTTTTTTAGTTAAAGTAACTTTTACACTCACTCATTTTTAACAAGCTTTACTGTTACTTGAGGTGAACATTCAGGGCTCTCTCCACCTCTGGTTGGAGTCTCCGGGTCTCACGCTGTCCCTCTGTGTCTCAGGTGTTACAGACTCTGGGGACGGAGACGTACCGTCCCAGTTCGGCGTCCCAGTGCGTTGCTGGTATCGCCTGTGCAGAGATCCCAGTCAACCAGTGGCCCGAGCTCATCCCACAGCTGGTGGCCAACGTCACCGACCCTTCCAGCACCGAACACATGAAGGAGTCCACGCTGGAGGCCATCGGATACATCTGCCAGGACATTGTGAGTCAACGCTGATCAATACCCAGCTGATCAATACCCAGCTGATCAATACTCTGATTATCGATCGGTCAAAGAGATGTCGAACTGAGCTGATGATGTCTCTCTCTCTCTCCCTCCCCCTTCCTCTCTCTCTCCCCCCCCCCCCACCACCCCAGGATCCAGAGCAGCTTCAGGAGAACGCTAACCAGATCCTGACAGCGATCATCCAGGGGATGAGGAAGGAGGAGCCGAGCAACAATGTTAAACTGGCTGCTACCAACGCTCTGCTCAACTCCCTGGAGTTCACCAAGGCCAACTTTGATAAGGAGGTTTGTTACTGTCTGTCTGTGTGTGTGTGTGTGTGTGTGTGTGTGTGTGTGTGTGTGTGTGTGTGTGTGTGTGTGTGTGTGTGTGTGTGTGTGTGTGTGTGTGTGTGTGTGTGTGTGTGTGTGTGTGTGTGTGTGTGTGTGTGTGTGTGTGTGTGTGTGTGTGTGTGTGTGTGTGTGTGTTCTGCTCTGTGTGTGTGTGTGTGTGTGTTCTGCTCTGTGTGTGTGTGTGTGTGTGTTCTGCTCTGTGTGTGTGTGTGTGTGTGTTCTGCTCTGTGTGTGTGTGTGTGTGTGTTCTGCTCTGTGTGTGTGTGTGTGTGTGTTCTGCTCTGTGTGTGTGTGTTACGGTCTGTGATGATAAATCATGCACCACTCTGATCATGATGTACAAACCAACCACATTATCTGAGACCTGCTTGTGTATTACTGTGTGTGTGTTACTGTGTGTGTGTTACTGTGTGTGTATTACTGTGTGTGTATTACTGTGTGTGTATTACTGTATGTGTGTGTTACTGTGTGTGTAGGGGTGGGAATAGCCAGATGCTCCATGACCTCTGACCTCAGCAGGTTAACAGCTGGAGCCATCTAGTGGACAGATGAAGCAACTGGTTTTATTATTATAGTAACAGGAAGTTACATCTGCAAGTTATATAATAAAAGATACTCAGCGTCCGTGTATCAATATATTCCCATAATATGCTGTATGGACCCCCCCTAAATGTGTGTGTGTTAATAACTGTGTGTGTGTGTGTGTGTGTGTGTGTTAACTGGTGTTTCTGTGTGTGTGTGTGTGTGTGTGTGTGTGTGTGTGTGTGTGTGTGTGTGTGTGTGTGTGTGTGTGTGTGTGTGTGTGTGTGTGTGTGTGTGTGTGTGTGTGTGTGTGTGTGTGTGTGTGTGTGTGTGTGTGTGTTAATAACTGGTGTTTGTGTGTGTTTCAGACGGAGAGACACTTCATCATGCAGGTTGTGTGTGAAGCGACGCAGTGTCCCGACACCAGAGTGAGTGACATCACAGGAGCCAATCAGGTCCAGAGTAAAGTTTACAGGCAGCAGGAAATCAGTCTGACTTCATATAATATATCATAATGTATAGTGTGTGTGTGTGTTACTCTGTGTGTGTGTGTTTGGTCTGTGATGATAAATCATGCACCACTCTGACCGTGATGTACAAACCAACCACGTTATCTGAGACCTGCTATACATGATAATAATATATAATAATATATCTTTATTTATTGGAGCTAAATGTATGATTTTCTAACTGTGTGTGTTACTGTGTGTGTGCAGGTGCGGGTTGCAGCCTTACAGAACCTGGTGAAGATCATGTCTCTGTATTATCAGTACATGGAGACGTACATGGGTCCAGCTCTGTTCGCCGTGAGTCTTTTTACTGAAGTTAAATCCACTAAATGGTTTAATTTAGATTTTAAAAAGGGTCTGATGCTCCATCAGGTGGCTATGATGTTATTATTATTATTCAGATGTTTTATTGGTCTTTGAACCATTATTCACATTATAACAGCAGCTAATATCCCCCAAATAACAGTAATACAAATACCATCATAGTTTTTATAAAGGAGGAAAGTAACCTGCAGTAAACTGGGCCGAGGCTTCATTTCTTCCTTCATATCCTTCCGTCCTCGTCTTCCTCTCAGATCACCATCGAGGCGATGAAGAGCGACATCGACGAGGTCGCTTTACAGGGCATCGAGTTCTGGTCCAACGTGTGTGACGAGGAGATGGATCTGGCCATCGAGGCCTCAGAGGTCTGAACCTTCATCCTGTCACATGTCTCCTCTCGTCCAATCGCTGCGCTCTCAACTCATCCAATCCCTGTGCTCTCTCTCTGTCTCTCTCTCTCTCTCTCTGGTCCAATCACAGGCCTCGGAGCAGGGACGGCCCCCAGAGCACACCAGTAAATTCTACGCTAAAGGAGCTCTGCAGTACCTGGTGCCCATCCTGACCCAGACGCTCACCAAGCAGGTAGGCTCTGATTGGTGGAGGAAACCCTCGTTAAGCTTCCAGCTCGTCGGCTGGTAGATTTTACAGTTTAACAGCCACAGTGGCAGGGGGACAAAAAAGTTAATTTCCCTCCCTGGTTCCCAAGCGTCCTGGAAAATGATTTCTCTCTTAAAGAGAAGAGTAGGAACCTGCTCAGGTGGTTTGTTTTGTTCTCTGTAGGACGAGAACGACGACGATGACGACTGGAACCCGTGCAAGGCGGCCGGCGTGTGTCTGATGCTGCTGGCGACGTGCTGCGAGGACGACGTGGTTCCTCACGTTCTGCCCTTCATCAAAGAACACATCAAACATCCAGACTGGCGTTACCGCGACGCCTCCGTCATGGCGTTCGGCTCCATCCTCGAAGGACCAGAACTCAACCAGCTGAAGCCGCTGGTCATCCAGGTGAGTCTGAGAAGGGATGTGATGATGTCACGGGGGTTCCATGTGATGTCACGGGGGTTCCATGTGATGTCACGCGGGTTCCGTGTGATGTCACGAGGGTTCCGTGTGATGTCACGAGGGTTCCATGTGATGTCAACCAATAGTTAATTAATACTAGTGTGTGTGTTTGGTCTGTGATGATAAATCATGCACCACGCTGATCGTGATGTACAAACCAACCACATTATCTGAGACCTGCTTCACACTGTTACTAACTTATAATCACTGATCAATCACCATCTAACTGAGCTCTGATTTTTATGACGGGGGTTCCGTGTGATGTCACAGCTGATTTAACTTTATCACTTTATATCTCTGAGCTCAAACAGACATTCCTGTTCATTATATAACAGTTTGATATATTGAGCTTTAAAGTTTTTACATCCTATAAAAGGTTGAGCGGCACATCGAGTCCCTGAGGATCCTTAATAAGTTAATTTTTGATATTCCAGGTCTAAAAATGTCTGAACTGTAGTTAAGACATTAAATTAGATCTGAGCGTCATTATATTGGTTCAGTTTGTTATTTATCATTATTTTACATAAACCAACCAATCAACTTATTCATTAAAGTAAAAACTAATCAGCAGTTACAGTCCTTTATAAATGACTTTAACCCTCTACAACGGTTTTATTATTTTATTAAGTCATAAATGAGGAGTTAAATATGTGAGATCTGCTGGCAGTCATAAAGCAGGTAGACTCCACCTGCATCCACACAGTTCACTTTCTATTTTTACACATTAAAGCAGATTTTAGCTTCTCTGCTGCTGAACAGTGAAACTCGTTGTGGTTACACTCTGCTCAGACTGGTTTTACGGTGGTTGCCATGGCGACGCTGGCATTTTGTCTTGAGGGGAATTTCAGAATAAAGGCTTATCTTTAAATGAAGGATGTTTTACTTTGCATCGGTGCTGTCGGCTCGTTGCTCATTAAATGGATGAATCGTTACCTGTATGATGAGTTCAGGTGTGTTTCACTAACCCCCCCCTCCTCCCCCCCAGGCGATGCCCACCCTGATCGAGCTGATGAAGGACCCCAGCGTGGTGGTGAGGGACACCACGGCGTGGACGGTGGGGAGGATCTGTGAGCTGCTGCCTGAAGCTGCCATTAATGAGATGTACTTGGCTCCGCTGCTGCAGTGTCTCATCGAAGGTCTGGGGGCCGAACCCAGAGTGGCCTCCAACGTCTGCTGGGTGAGCTGAAACATTCAGAACTAACTGATCAGCCTCCAGGATTTCATCCTTTAAACGTTTATTATTGATGCAGTGAGGTAATGACCTATAATAACCCCGTATGCTCTTCTTCAGGCCTTCTCGTCTCTGGCTGAAGCCGCCTACGAAGCCACAGACGCAGCAGAGGACCAAGAGGAGCCGAGCACCTACTGCCTGTCCTCCTCCTTCGAGATCATCGTCCAGAAACTGCTGGAGACCACAGACAGGTACGCAGCTCACCTGTCCAGCACCTGTCCATAGTTAGTTAATACTAGTGTGTGTGTTTGGTCTGTGATGATAAATCATGCACCACGCTGATCGTGATGTACAAACCAACCACATTATCTGAGACCTGCTTCACACTTTTACTAACTTACAATCACTGATCTCACACACACTCTTCTAATGGTCAGTATGAACAGGAGGAATCATTACACATAAATTTCATGTTAGTTTCAGCTCTTCGTTTTCTCACCAGCAGCTCGGTTTCCTGTCGCAGGACTTCCTGTTCAGAGTGAAGCGAACCACAGCTGCAGAAAGTCCAAATATGGACATTTCATTTCAGCTGCAGTGTGACTCTCTCTGTGTCAAAACATGTCAACTAAAGCTGACTGATAGTAGACTGTTGGGGCTGAAACATTTATTAAGGAGTAAAAAAATCACCTGATTATTTCATATATAAAGAATATAAACATAAATACACTTCTTTTGCAATGATCCTTTAAAAACACTTGAAATGAAGGCTGTGATATAACACTAAACTACACTGTGAGTTTAATCATTATAAATAAATAACAAACAACTTAACCCTGTAAAGCCTGAAGCAACCTTCTCACAAGTCATTTAAACATTAATAAAATATCACTTTGCATATATGAGTTTATCAGGAAGGTTCAGCTGTCTTTAAACAAACGTGAATATAATATAGTTTAAAGCTCATATCACCACCTACTAAACCTTTTATGTGTGATGATGATGATGCAGAAGGTATGAAATGCAGTAAAATGAGCTTCTATACCTGCTGTATCTCATCCAGGCGGGGAGTTCCGGTCCTCTGAAATGAGGCCAACCAGGAAGTAACTTAAAACTGTGTTCAAAATGTGTTTATGGTCTCAATCGCTAGTTTAAAGCCTTCTTCAATGCAGTATGATGTTCATTTGGGACATTTTGGCCTCCCTGATTTTATATGTGACGATAAAGCAGGGTATGCATTAGGGCGTGGCTACGTGGTGATTGACAGGTTGATTGGTTCACAGGTTCAGGAGGGCGCCTCATGCTCCTCCTGATGCCCATATAAGTAGAATCCATGTTTTTATTTTTCCCAGCATGCACCTGAAATGTTCAAGATGGTGCTGCTCAGATCCGATACTATTGGCCTCCGAGCAGCAGTCCACAAACCAATGGGTGACAGTCACGGATGTTACATCCTTTATATATACAGTCTATGGTCTCATCTGATAAACTAGTAAATATTAACTGCATTGGTTTATCATGTCTATAAAACATCACAGATTCAGAGTTAAAGGGTTGAAATAATCGGCTCGTATCAGACGACTTATAATCCGATATATCTGACAGGCTGATATCAGTCTGACTCTAATTTAAACAGAATTTAACCCGTGAACTTTTGTTTGTTTTCAGACCCGACGGACACCAGAACAACCTGCGCTCTGCCGCCTACGAGGCTCTGATGGAGATCGTTAAGAACAGCGCCAAAGACTGTTACCCTGCGGTCCAGAAGACGACGCTCGTCATCATGGAGAGACTGCAGCAGGTCCTGCAGATGGAGGTGAGAGGAGGGAGGGGAGGGGGAGGGATAACAGCTGAGGGTGTGAATATGGTGATACAGTAAAGATGTTTTTATCCTCTTATACTCATTTTATCCACATTACTGATTATTATCAATAATCTCATTGTTTTAATATTTAGAGAAACTCATCCCTATAATAATGTCAGAATATTGATATCAACGTATTTGGTGAAAAACATGTGATTCAGTTAATATCGCCCAGCTCTGCTCCTGATTTTATACTTCCTGTGTAATGATGTCACTTCCTGTGTAATGAATCATTACACAAGAAAGTGACATCATTACTAATGTCGCTCCCTGTGTGATGATGTCGCTCCCTGTGTGATGTCACTTCCTGTGTGATGATGATGCTCCCTGTGTAATGATGTCGCTCCCTGTGTAATGATGTCACTTCCTGTGTTTGTCCCCAGTCTCACATCCAGAGCACCTCAGACAGAATCCAGTTCAACGACCTGCAGTCTCTGCTGTGTGCCACTCTACAGGTGAGACACACACACACACACACACACACACACACACACACACACACACACACACACAGAGAGATGGTCTGTGATGATAAATCATGCACCACGCTGATCGTGATGTACAAACCAACCACATTATCTGAGACCTGCTTCACACTGACACTAACTTACAATCACTGATCTCACACACACACACACAGACAGAGACACACACACACACAGACAGAGACACACCCACCCACTGACCCCCCCCCCCCCCCCCCCCCCCCCTCTCTCTCTGTGTAGAACGTGCTGCGTAAGGTGCAGCACCAGGACGCCCTGCAGATCTCAGACGTGGTGATGGCGTCTCTGCTCAGGATGTTCCAGAGCACAGCGGGATCAGGAGGCGTTCAGGAGGACGCTCTGATGGCCGTGTCCACGCTGGTAGAAGGTAAGATAATACACACACACACAGACACACAAACAGACACACACAACCTGTTATACTTTAACAGGTGATGTTGATCAGAGAAAACAGATCTTTCATTTTCTTTTCTTTTTTAACTAATTAACAGCTGATCTGTTTATTTCAACTCAGATAGTTAATTAATACTAATGTGTGTGTTTGGTCTGTGATGATAAATCATGCACCACGCTGATCATGATGTACAAACCAACCACATTATCTGAGACCTGCTTCACACTGTTACTAACTTACAGTCACTGATCAATCAGCATCTAACTGATGGTGATGTCACGGGGGTTCCATGTGATGTCACTGGGGTTCCATGTGATGTCACTGGGGTTCTATGTGATGTCACGGGGGTTCCATGTGATGTCACTGGGGTGCCATGTGATGTCACGGGGGTTCTATGTGATGTCACGGGGGTTCCATGTGATGTCACTGGGGTGCCATGCGATGTCACGGGGGTTCTATGTGATGTCACGGGGGTTCCATGTGATGTCACTGGGGTTCCGTGTGATGTCACGGGGGCTATGTGATGTCACTGGGGTTCCATGTGATGTCACTGGGGTTCCGTGTGATGTCACGGGGGCTATGTGATGTCACTGGGGTTCCATGTGATGTCACTGGGGTTCCATGTGATGTCACGGGGGTTCTATGTGATGTCACGGGGGTTCCATGTGATGTCACTCACACTCTCTGACTGATGCTGTGTCTGTTTCAGTTCTGGGCAGTGACTTCCAGAAGTACATGGATGCCTTTAAACCGTTCCTGGGGATCGGACTGAAGAACTACGCTGAGTATCAGGTACAAACACACACACACACGCACTCTCACACACACACACACACACGCACTCTCACACACACACACACACACACACACACACACACACACACACACACACACACACAACATATTTGACTCTAACTGAACACTAACAGGTGATGCTGATCAGAGAAAACGAATCTTTTCATTTAATTAATCTCCAAACTGTCATTCAGATTATTAACAGCTGATCTGTTTATTTCAACTCAAATAGTTAATTAATACTAATGTGTGTGTTTGGTCTGTGATGATAAATCATGCACCACGCTGATCGTGATGTACAAACCAACCACATTATCTGAGACCTGCTTCACACTGTTACTAACTTATAATCACTGATCAATCACCATGTAACTGATGGTGATTTTTATGACTGGATGATGAGATCAATCTAATCTAAAGTTTATGTCAATACTTCAACAGCCAAATGAGTTTAAATCTTTAACGTCTTTATTCAAACTGGTGATCAATTAATCAATTTAAAAACATATTGGTCAATAATTCAGAGAGACCTGCTGCAGTTCCTCAGCTGTGCCACTAGGTGGAGCCTCTCTTCTAATGAGGTAAACTCAGCTGCTGTTGCTATGGAGAAGAAGCAGTCATAGGGGGTGAAATGTGTTGCTATGGTTACTGAATTCACTCTAAAATGACCCAGAAATCGAAAAAAATAAAATCAATCATATCGTATATCATGACAGAATTTGAAGCGCTCTGATTGGCTGAAACACATGTCCAGTCTTAGTTTGACTTTTTAACAACCAATCAGAATAAACTTCATGAGAGACACTCCTCTGTGATGATGTTGCTGATGATGTCACTGATGATGCTGATGATGTCACTGATGATGCTGCAGGTGTGTCTGGCAGCGGTGGGTCTGGTGTGCGACCTCTGCAGAGCTCTGATGTCCAACATCCTGCCTTACTGTGACGAGATCATGCAGCTGCTGCTGGAGAACCTCGGGGTGAGAACCTGTGTGTGTGTTCCTCTGTGTGTGTGTGTTCCTCTCCGTGTGTGTGTGTTCCTCTCTGCTCTGTGTGTGTGTGTGTTCCTCTCCGTGTGTGTGTGTTCCTCTCTGCTCTGTGTGTGTGTTCCTCTCTGCTCTGTGTATGTGTTCCTCTCTGCTCTGTGTGTGTGTTCCTCTCTGCTCTGTGTGTGTGTTCCTCTCTGCTCTGTGTGTGTGTGTTCCTCTCTGCTCTGTGTGTGTGTTCCTCTCTGCTCTGTGTGTGTGTTCCTCTCTGCTCTGTGTGTGTGTGTGTGTGTGTTCCTCTCTGCTCTGTGTGTGTGTTTGGTCTGTGATGATAAATCATGCACCACTCTGACCGTGATGTACAAACCAACCACATTATCTGAGACCTGCTTGATGATGATGCTGCTGTGTGTCTGTGTGATGATGAAGCTGCTCTGTGATGATGATGATGATGATGAAGCTGCTATGTGTCTCTCTATGATGATGATGATGAAGCTGCTATGTGTCTCTCTATGATGATGATGATGAAGCTGCTATGTCTCTGCAGAATGAGAACGTCCATCGGTCGGTGAAGCCTCAGATCCTCTCAGCGTTCGGTGACATCGCTCTGGCCATCGGAGGAGAGTTTAAGAAATATCTGGACATCGTGCTGGACACTCTGCAGCAGGCGTCCCAGGCTCAGGTGGACAAGGTGAGGACACACACACACACACATATATACACACACACACACTAACACTAACAAACACATACACACACACACACATATATACACACACACTTAAACAATTCATAAAGGTGACAAACATTATAGAAGATGAATAATAAATAATCCAGTTAGTCAGATTTATTGATCAGCTGTTACATCATCATTAAATGACATCAATGATTCAGATTGTTTTAATGAATAATTGAAGTTTTAAATGTGTGTGTGTGTGTGTTTGGTCTGTGATGATAAATCATGCACCACTCTGACCGTGATGTACAAACCAACCACATTATCTGAGACCTGCTGCTGTGTCTGATGTTTCTGTTCTGGACGTTAATGAGTGTAAACGATCACCTGAAAACCTGCTGATGGAGTGTTTGCTTTGTTCCTGATCGTGTGTGTGTGCGTGCGTGCGTGTGTGTGTGTGTGTGTGTGTAGACTGACTACGACATGGTGGACTACCTGAACGAGTTGAGGGAGGGCTGTCTGGAGGCGTACACCGGGATCATCCAGGGCCTGAAGGGAGACCAGGAGAACGTCCACCGTAAGACCATACACACACACACACACACACACACACACACACACACACACACCCCTGACGTGTGTTCCTCTTCCTGGCAGCAGTGAGTCAGGAGGATTTTAACACGTCACAGAGAGATTCGGGTCTTTTTCACCCAGAAAGCTTCAAGCTGACGCTAAATCAAAGCTTCCTGGTTTTGCAAGATCCAACAAACATAAACAAATAAATATATAAATAAATAAACACATAAATATTAAATATCACATGTAACTTTTTACTCTTAGTTAAACTTTGTTTTTCTTCTTTCTCTCTCTGCTTATTCTCTTCTCTCGTTATTTCACTGTTCTGTATCTCCTCTTCTTCCTCCATCTCCTCCTCCTCCTCCTCCCGTGTATCATCTCCTCCTCCTCTTCCTCTCCTCCCTCTCCTACCCTGTATCTCCTCCCTCCTCTCCTCTTCTCCTCTTCCTCCTTCCCTGTATCTCCTCCCTCCTCCTCTCCTCCTTCTCCTCCTCCAGCGGACGTGATGCTGGTGCAGCCCCGGGTGGAGTTCATCCTCTCCTTCATTCATCACATAGCGGAGGATGAAGATCATTCTGACGGAGTCGTGGCGAACGCTGCCGGACTCATCGGGTCAGTAAAACTCTGATTCATGTTTATACATAAATAAATTAATCTGTTTTTATATCTCTGCTTCTTTACTTTAATTAAAACCTTCAAACTGTGTGTGTGTGTGTGTTCCTCTCTACTCTGTGTGTGTGTGTGTGTGTGTGTGTGTGTGTGTGTGTTCCTCTCTGCTCTGTGTGTGTGTGTGTGTTCCTCTCTGCTCTGTGTGTGTGTGTGTGTGTGTTCCTCTCTGCTCTGTGTGTGTGTGAGTGTGTGTGTGTTCCTCTCTGCTCTGTGTGTGTGTGTGTGTGTGTGTGTGTGTGTGTGTGTGAGTGAGTGCTAAGGGCCTAGAAAAGTACATGTGTGTTGGTGGTAGGGAGTAGGTGTGTTAAAACAGCATCTGTGAAAGAAGCGAAACAGACATCTACTGTATTTACATGAAAATGTTGCAGATTATGAAAATCCTAATGGATCTTAACTCATACAAACGCTAATGTTAGTTGTAACTTAGTAAATACTGTTAACAGGCTAGCCTAGCATGCTCTTTTCATAATCTGATGAAGTTTTAAGTGACATTTTTATGACAAAAAATCCCCAAACCTTAATCTTATTGTAAAATCCTTGCTGTCACCTCTGCTCTGTGTGTGTGTGTGTGTGTGTGTGTGTTCCTCTCTGCTCTGTGTGTGTGTGTGTTCCTCTCTGCTCTGTGTGTGTGTTCCTCTCTGCTCTGTGTGTGTGTGTGTGTGTGTTCCTCTCTGCTCTCTGTGTGTGTGTGTGTGTGTGTGTGTGTGTGTTCCTCTCTGCTCTGTGTGTGTGTGTGTGTGTTCCTCTCTGCTCTGTGTGTGTGTGTGTTCCTCTCTGCTCTGTGTGTGTGTGTGTGTGTGTTCCTCTCTGCTCTGTGTGTGTGTGTGTGTTCCTCTCTGCTCTGTGTGTGTGTGTGTGTGTGTGTTCCTCTCTGCTCTGTGTGTGTGTGTGTGTGTGTTCCTCTCTGCTCTGTGTGTGTGTTCCTCTCTGCTCTCTGTGTGTGTGTGTGTGTGTGTGTGTGTGTGTGTTCCTCTCTGCTCTCTGTGTGTGTGTGTGTTCCTCTCTGCTCTGTGTGTGTGTGTGTTCCTCTCTGCTCTGTGTGTGTGTGTGTTCCTCTCTGCTCTGTGTGTGTGTGTTCCTCTCTGCTCTGCGTGTGTGTTCCTCTCTGCTCTGTGTGTGTGTGTTCCTCTCTGCTCTGTGTGTGTGTGTTCCTCTCTGCTCTGTGTGTGTGTGTTCCTCTCTGCTCTGTGTGTGTGTGTGTGTGTTCCTCTCTGCTCTGTGTGTGTGTGTGTGTGTGTTCCTCTCTGCTCTGTGTGTGTGTGTGTGTGTTCCTCTCTGCTCTGTGTGTGTGTGTGTGTGTGTTCCTCTCTGCTCTGTGTGTGTGTGTGTTCCTCTCTGCTCTGTGTGTGTGTGTGTTCCTCTCTGCTCTCTGTGTGTGTGTGTGTGTGTGTTCCTCTCTGCTCTGTGTGTGTGTGTGTGTGTGTGTGTGTTCCTTTCTGCTCTGTGTGTGTGTGTGTGTGTTCCTCTCTGCTGTGTGTGTGTGTGTGTCCTCTCTGCTCTGTGTGTGTGTGTGTTCCTCTCTGCTCTGTGTGTGTGTGTTCCTCTCTGCTCTGTGTGTGTGTTCCTCTCTGCTCTCTGTGTGTGTGTGTGTGTGTTCCTCTCTGCTCTGTGTGTGTGTGTGTGTGTTCCTCTCTGCTCTGTGTGTGTGTGTGTTCCTCTCTGCTCTGTGTGTGTGTGTGTGTGTGTTCCTCTCTGCTCTGTGTGTGTGTGTGTGTTCCTCTCTGCTCTGTGTGTGTGTGTGTGTGTGTGTTCCTCTCTGCTCTGTGTGTGTGTGTGTGTGTGTTCCTCTCTGCTCTGTGTGTGTGTTTCCTCTCTGCTCTCTGTGTGTGTGTGTGTGTGTGTGTGTGTGTGTTCCTCTCTGCTCTCTGTGTGTGTGTGTGTTCCTCTCTGCTCTGTGTGTGTGTGTGTTCCTCTCTGCTCTGTGTGTGTGTGTGTGTGTTCCTCTCTGCTCTGTGTGTGTGTGTGTTCCTCTCTGCTCTGCGTGTGTGTTCCTCTCTGCTCTGTGTGTGTGTGTTCCTCTCTGCTCTGTGTGTGTGTGTTCCTCTCTGCTCTGTGTGTGTGTGTTCCTCTCTGCTCTGTGTGTGTGTGTTCCTCTCTGCTCTGTGTGTGTGTGTGTGTTCCTCTCTGCTCTGTGTGTGTGTGTGTGTGTTCCTCTCTGCTCTGTGTGTGTGTGTGTGTGTTCCTCTCTGCTCTGTGTGTGTGTGTGTTCCTCTCTGCTCTGTGTGTGTGTGTGTGTGTTCCTCTCTGCTCTCTGTGTGTGTGTGTGTGTGTGTTCCTCTCTGCTCTGTGTGTGTGTGTGTGTGTGTGTGTGTTCCTTTCTGCTCTGTGTGTGTGTGTGTGTGTTCCTCTCTGCTGTGTGTGTGTGTGTGTTCCTCTCTGCTCTGTGTGTGTGTGTGTGTGTGTTCCTCTCTGCTCTGTGTGTGTGTGTTCCTCTCTGCTCTGTGTGTGTGTTCCTCTCTGCTCTCTGTGTGTGTGTGTGTGTGTGTTCCTCTCTGCTCTCTGTGTGTGTGTGTGTGTGTGTGTGTGTGTTCCTCTCTGCTCTGTGTGTGTGTGTGTGTTCCTCTCTGCTCTGTGTGTGTGTGTGTGTGTGTGTTCCTCTCTGCTCTCTGTGTGTGTGTGTGTGTGTGTGTGTGTGTGTGTTCCTCTCTGCTCTCTGTGTGTGTGTGTGTGTGTGTGTGTGTGTGTGTGTGTTCCTCTCTGCTCTGTGTGTGTGTGTGTGTGTGTGTGTTCCTCTCTGCTCTGTGTGTGTGTGTTCCTATCTGCTCTGTGTGTGTGTGTTCCTCTCTGCTCTGTGTGTGTGTGTGTTCCTCTCTGCTCTGTGTGTGTGTGTGTGTGTTCCTCTCTGCTCTGTGTGTGTGTGTGTGTGTGTGTGTGTTCCTCTCTGCTCTGTGTGTGTGTGTGTGTTCCTCTCTGCTCTGTGTGTGTGTGTGTGTTCCTCTCTGCTCTGTGTTCCTCTCTGCTGTGTGTGTGTGTGTGTGTGTGTGTGTGTGTGTTCCTCTCTGCTCTGTGTGTGTGTGTGTTCCTCTCTGCTCTGTGTGTGTGTTTGGTCTGTGATGATAAATCATGCACCACTCTGATCGTGATGTACAAACCAACCACATTATCTGAGACCTGCTTGATGAACCTTAATGACTGAATGATGATTTAAATATTATATAATAATAATAATATGTTAGCTGTGTGTGTTAATGAACTGTGTGTGTGTGTGTGTGTTTCAGTGACCTGTGCACGGCGTTCGGTAAAGACGTCATGAAGCTGGTGGAGGTTCGTCCGCTGATCAACGACCTGCTGACGGAGGGACGACGCTCCAAAACCACCAAAACCAAGACGCTGGCTACCTGGGCCACCAAGGAGCTCCGCAAGCTCAAGAGCCAGGCCTGGTAAATACACACTTATATACACACATATACACACACACACACACACACAGAGAGAGAGGCCTGGTAAATACACATATACACACACACACACAGAGAGAGGCCTGGTAAATACACACTTATGTACACACACACACACAGAGCAGAGATGAACACACACACACACAGAGAGAGAGAGGCCTGGTAAATACATACACACACACACACACACACACACACACACAGAGAGAGAGAGGCCTGGTAAATACACTTATATACACACACACACACACACACACACACACACAGAGAGAGAGAGGCCTGGTAAATACACTTATATACACACACACACACACAGAGAGAGGCCTGGTAAATACACTTATATACACACACACACACACACACACAGAGAGAGGCCTGGTAAATACACTTATATACACACACACACACACACACACAGAGAGAGAGGCCTGGTAAATACACTTATATACACACACACACACACACACACAGAGAGAGAGGCCTGGTAAATACACTTATATACACACACACACAAACAGAGAGAGAGGCCTGGTAAATACACTTATATACACACACACACACACAGAGAGAGAGAGAGGCCTGGTAAATACACTTATATACACACACACACACACACACACACACAGAGAGAGAGGCCTGGTAAATACACTTATATACACACACACACACACACACACAGAGAGAGAGGCCTGGTAAATACACTTATATACACACACACACAGAGAGAGAGAGGCCTGGTAAATACACTTATATACACACACACACACACACACACACACAGAGAGAGAGGCCTGGTAAATACACTTATATACACACACACACACACACACACACACACACACAGAGAGAGAGGCCTCTATGTACATATGTGTGTGTATCTGTTTATAAATGTTTTTAAACTGACAATTAGTTATCAATAATACAAGAACACTACTGTGTGTGTGTGTGTGTGTGTGTTTGGTCTGTGATGATAAATCATGCACCACTCTGACCGTGATGTACAAACCAACCACATTATCTGAGACCTGCTAGTGTGTGTGTGTTACTGTGTCTCTGTGTGTGTGTGTGTGTGTGTGTGTAAATGAACACATTAACAGTAAATCACTGAGTGTGAGCAGCTGATCCTGTATGAGAGTCTATTTCCTGTCAGCTGACTCTTCTTCTTCTTCTCTTCTCAGATTTTGGCGGCGGGGAAAGCGAGCGAGCGATGAGACGACTTCAGAGAACAACGAGACAAACTGCTGCTGGAAGCTTCGTGTTTGTGCTGCAAACACCAGAGAAGTGATGATGATGATGATGACGACCACGACGATGATGATGATGATGATGAGTGTCTGTGTGAGCGAGCGAGACCATGACATCACACCACCTTCAGTTCCAGCAGGCGACCCCCCCCTTCCTTCCCTCCCCCCCCCCCCCCCCCCCCCCCCTGTGGACTGGACTCTTTGACTTCCCTGATAAACAGAAACAACCCCCCCCCCCTCAGCCCCTCCCCTCTCCTCCCACAATCCACCTCTCTCTCTCGCCGTAGCCGGGCTCGCTAACATCTACGACACGACGATGACGTCACCGACCTGCCGCCCTCCACGCCGAGCCCCCCGGGGGGGGGAGGGGGGACTAAACCCAAATATAAGACTTAGTGGAATCAAAGCTTAAAGAATCGACTCTGGAGGACTTCTGTGGAAACTTTTTGGATTTTTGTTGCTCTTCTTTTTCTTCTTCTTCTTCTTCCTCTAAAAGCACTCTGTGGTCGCGGACTCTGATTGGTGAACCAGCGACGGAGATCTAACGGACAACACCGCGCCCCTCCCCCACCTCCCCCTCCCCCCCCACCTCCCAACAACTGCAGCACTAACACGGGGTGACAGTGAACCCAACAGTGCCAAACGGAAAGAGAAGCGTGTGCGAGCTGCGGGCCGAGCGCTCGCTGTGGGAAACGGCTCACTCACCATTTATGCTTGTTTAAAAAAAAAACACAAAAAAAAAAGAATTGAGAGAATTGAAGACGTTTGTATAAGGTTCTATTTTTCCATTGCTATGATGAAAATAAAGTTAAAAAGAAAAAAAACAATAAAATGATATGAAACATTCCCCAAGCAGTTCTGGTGATTTGGGTTCTTGTCTGTTGGACTCCGGGACTGACGGACGTTTGGACGTTTGGACTCTTCAGTTCGGTGTTCGCCTCCCACCGTCGGTTTGTTTACTCGACGACGACACAAAAGAACCATGATTTTTTTTTTTTAACTCACTTCATTGCTTGTTTTTTGGTAGCAGCTCGCTGACGGGGAAAAGTTCTGTCGGGACGTTTGTAGTTGGTGTGAAGTTCAGACGCTGCGGAGCAAACGTCTCCAGGTCTGCACGCGCTTCACTTTCTGTCAATCACACATCAGCTGGAACTAAAACACACACACACACACACACACACACCGCCCCAAATGTTGTGGAATCTGGTTTAAATTGGACGTGTTTGCGGGTGGAAAGTGAGGCGGGTCGGCCTCGGAGCGGGCTCACTCTCTCTGGAGGCGCCGCAGCCGCTTCCTGTGTTGACGTGATGAACATGAAACTCGATTATTACTGAATTGTGAATCATTTAAAGCCAATCTGCTTTTTATTTCATATTCAAACTTTAGTGAACTAATAAAGTCTATATTGTACTGAACGCTCTGCTGCTGCTTCTTCACACACACACACACACACACTATATACACACACTATACACACTATATACACACACACTATACACACTATATACACACACTATATACATGCACACACTTTACACACTATACACACTATATACACACACACTCAGAGATACAGACACACTATACAGACACACACACTTAGAAATACACACACAGACACACATGCACTATATACACACACTCTCATACACACACTCACACTCTCATACACACACGCACTCTCATACACACACTCATACACACACACACTCTCATACACACACTCATACACACTCTCATACACACACTCTCATACACACACTCATACACACACACTCTCATACACACTCACATACACACACTCACACTCTCATACACACACACTCATACACACTCTCATACACACACTCTCATACACTCACACTCTCATACACACACACTCTCATACACACTCACATACACACACTCACACTCTCATACACACACTCACACTCTCATACACACTCTCACACACACACTCACAGAGATGCACACAGACGTCTCACCTGAGAGAAAAAGACAGACAGACTCATATAATGAACATTAGAAATGTGAAAGTTTCAGATTAAACATTTTACATAAACTGGTTATTAAAATGTAAATGTGATAAAATGTCATGTTTCCATTTATTAATATTATTATTATTATTATTATTATTATTAATATTAATAATTAACTCACATGTTTAAATATGTGATGATACATCTGAGGTACTTGTACTTTACTGTAGTACAGTTAGAGGTACTAGTACTTTACTGTAGTACAGTTAGAGGTACTTGTACTTTACTGTAGTACAGTTTGAGGTACTAGTACTTTACTGTAGTACTGTTAGAGGTACTAGTACTTTACCGTAGTACAGTTTGAGGTACTTGTACTTTACTGTAGTACAGTTTGAGGTACTAGTACTTTACCGTAGTACAGTTTGAGGTACTTGTACTTTACTGTAGTACAGTTTGAGGTACTAGTACTTTACTGCAGTACAGTTTGAGGTACTAGTACTTTACCGTAGTACAGTTTGAGGTACTTGTACTTTACTGTAGTACAGTTTGAGGTACTAGTACTTTACCGTAGTACAGTTTGAGGTACTTGTACTTTACTGTAGTACAGTTTGAGGTACTTGTACTTTACTGTAGTACAGTTTGAGGTACTAGTACTTTACCGTAGTACAGTTTGAGGTACTTGTACTTTACTGTAGTACAGTTTGAGGTACTAGTACTTTACTGCAGTACAGTTTGAGGTACTAGTACTTTACCGTAGTACAGTTTGAGGTACTTGTACTTTACTGTAGTACAGTTTGAGGTACTAGTACTTTACCGTAGTACAGTTTGAGGTACTTGTACTTTACTGTAGTACAGTTTGAGGTACTAGTACTTTACTGCAGTACAGTTTGAGGTACTAGTACTTTACCGTAGTACAGTTTGAGGTACTTGTACTTTACTGTAGTACAGTTTGAGGTACTAGTACTTTACCGTAGTACAGTTTGAGGTACTTGTACTTTACTGTAGTACAGTTTGAGGTACTTGTACTTTACTGTAGTATTTCATATGATGCTACTTTCTACTCCACTACATTTATTTGACAGCTTTAGTTACTTTTCAGATGCAGATTTGACACAATGGATAATATAATATAATATAATATATATATATAATATATATAATATATATATTATATATATATATATATAATATATAATATATATATTATATATATTGTGGCTGCAAGGTGGTCGTGCCTGTTGTGGCGGAAATCCCCGAACCCGCTGGTGGACACCGGCGGTGAGGGATGCCGTCAAGCTGAAGGAGTCCTATAGGACCTTTTTGGCCTGTGGGACTCCGGAGGCAGCAGGCAGGTACCGACAGGCCAAGCGGGGGGCGGCTGCGGCGGTCGCTGAGGCAAAAACCCGGACATGGGAAGAGTTCGGTGAGGCCATGGACTTCCGGACGGCTTCGAAGAGGTTCTGGACCACCATCCGGCGTCTCAGGAGGGGGAAACAGTGCACCGTCAACACTGTATATGGTTGGGACGGTGCTGACATCGACTCGGGACGTTGTGGATCGGTGGAAAGAATACTTCAAAGACCTCCTCAATCCCACCGACACGCCTTCCGGTAAGGAAGCAGGGCCTGGGGACCCGGCTGAGAGCTCTCCTATCTCTGGGGCTGAGGTCGCCGAGGTGGTCAAAAAGCTCCTCGGTGGCAGGGCCCGGGGGGTGGATGAGATCCGCCTGGATGTTGTGGGGCTGTCATGGGTGACACGACTCTGCAGCATCGCGTGGACATCGGGGGCAGTGCCTCTGGATTGGCAGACTGGGGTGGTGGTCCCTCTTTTTAAGAAGGGGGACCGGAAGGTGTGTTCCAACTATAGGGAGATCACACTCCTCAGCCTCCCTGGTAAGGTCTATTCGGGGGTACTGCAGAGGAGGGTCCGTCGGATAGTCGAATCTCGGATTCAGGAGGAGCAATGTGGTTTTTGTCCGGGTCGTAGAACTGTGGACCAGCTCTACACCCTCTGCAGGATCCTTGAGGGTGCCCAACCAGTCCACATGTGTTTTGTGGACTTGGAAAAGGCATTCGACCGTGTCCCTCGGGGAGTCCTGTGGGGGGGTTCTCCGGGAGTACCAGGTATCGGACCCCCTGATATGGGCTGTCCGAGGGAGCTGAGCCGAAAGGCAAAGCTCTCGATTTACCAGTCGATCTTCGTTCCTACCCTCACCTACGGTCATGAGCTTTGGGTAGTGACCGAAAGAACGAGATCGCGGGTACAAGCGGCCGAAATGAGCTTCCTCCGTAGGGTGGCTCGGCTCTCCCTTAGAGATAGGGTGAGAAGCTCGGAGTAGACCCGCTGCTCCTTCGCGTTGAGAAGAGCCAGATGAGGAGGTTCGGGCATCTAGTTAGGATGCCTCCCGGACGCCTCCCGGGTGAGGTGTTCAGGGCACGTCCCACCGGTAGGAGACCCTGGACACGCTGGAGAGACTATGTCTCTCGGCTGACCTGGGAACACCTCGGGATCCCCCGGGAAGAGCTGGACGAAGTGGCTGGGGAGAGGGAAGTCTGGGTTTCCCTGTTTAGGCTGCTGCCCCCGCGACCCGACCCCGTATAAGCGGAAAGAAGATGGATGGATGGTGTCCGTGCCAATCAGCTTGAGCTTAGTTGTGTTCCAGCCAATCAGGATGAGCTTTGTTGTGTTCCAGCCAATCAGGATGAGCTTTGTCTCACTGATCAGAATCTAATTAGTTTTACAGCACAAATCTACGTTCATCGTCATGGTTTCATTCATTTAATCACAACTATAAACTTTACACTGTAAAACACAGAATACATTATTTAGGCGATGATGTCACTTCATGACCTCATTCAGTAAAATCTACATCCCATAATTAACATGAATAAACAGAAAGAATCACTGCTGTTCTTATGATTGGATGACTAATTATTACTACATACGTTTATCAATATATCATCTTTACAGTAAGTTCATAGGATGTTAAATATCACAGCTGTGTTACAGGATTCATCTGATCATGAGTTTTTATCTGCTGAGGTTTGACTGGAGAAGATCATTATTCACTAAAGTAGACATTTAATACCCGTTATTATTAATATATCAGTATTTACACCATGAACACATTAAAATAGACTGAGAGGAGAGAGAGGATGGGCTGTAAGTTACAGCAGATGATCAATAATCAATAATCATTGATCATTGCTCTAAGGTGTGATCAGCTTCCTCCTCCTCTTCCTCCTCTTCATCATCAGTTTACTGTAAATGATTAAAACACAAGCTGCAGCTCAGAAGTCATGCTCAGTGGTGACATCATCACGCTCTCCATCCGATCCCTGACCTCCTGCATCACGCTGGCTGGTCTCCATGGAGACGGCGGGTCTGTTTCCTGTGGGCAGAGTTAGGAAGAAGTTGAGATGGAGGTGTAGATCATTGGCTATATAATCACTATTTTGTTTGTCATGAGCCACCGTACTTCTGCACAGCCTGGCCTATCAGATACTATGCTTATTGCTTTAATTCTTTCAGTTGTGCACTTATAGTGAAATGGTACAGTGATGTGTTTTTGTCACTTGTTTATCCTGATTAGTGTTATCTAGGTTTAAGTAAAGTAAGAATATCGTTATTGGGTTGCTTACTGATAAAGGTATAACATGTTGAAATGTGACATTTTGTTATTCATTGAAGATTTCAGCTAAAGAGAAGGGATGTAGCTCATTGGCTATATGATCACTTTTTTGTTTGTCATGAGCCACCGTACTTATGCACAGCCTGGCCTATCAGTGTGCTTGTAGCTCCATCTAGGTCTCTCTCTCTCTCTGTGTATGCATGTTGCAGGTTCATCCTCAGGTAACACAGTCTGTCATTAATAAACCAGTGTTTTGGATTCAAGTCGGTGTGGTCCTTCACACACAACATATACGTTTCTACAGGAGGTATGAAGTTAAACATGAGTGTGTGTGTGTGTGTGTGTGTGTGTGTGTGTGTGTGTGTGTGTGTGTGTGTGCGCGCGCGTGTGTGTGTGTGTGTGTGTGTGTGTGTGTGTGTGTGTGTGTACCTGTCCTCCTGCTGCAGTAGATGGAAACCATCAGGACAGAACAGATGCAGTACGGACTGATGACCACTAGATGGCACAAGAGTCTGACCACAGAGAGAGGAGGAGGAGGAGGAGGAGCTGGAGGAGGAATCAGTAGATTGTGGTTCAGTGCAGTGATCAGTTTATTAACTCTACTGACTGTCATATAAACAGGAAGTGATGTCAGTGTACTGACCTTTGACCCTCAGCATGCTCCTTGGAGATTCTATCAGACCATCAGAACACGAGTAGAAACCTTCATCAGACTGTTGGACGTTACTGATGATAAACTCTCCTTTAGAGTCAGATCTGAAAGGTTCACCGTTCTTTAATAAATAAAATGCTCTATGTGTGGAACCATCTCTGGTCCTACAGCGCAGAGTGACATCACTTCCTGTCAGCACAGGAATTGCAGGGATATCCAGCTTAAAGGGAAGATCTGAATAACAGACAGAGTCACATAGAGACAGAGTTACAGTTACATAGAGACAGAGTTACATAGAGACAGAGTTACAGTTACATAGAGACAAAGTTACAGTTACATAGAGACAGAGTTACAGTCACATAGAGACAGAGTTACAGTTACATAGAGACAGAGTTACAGTTACATAGAGACAGAGTTACAGTTACATAGAGACAGAGTTACAGTTACATAGAGACAGAGTTACAGTCACAGACAGAATCATATCTACCAGTAACTGTGATGTTGATCTCTTCACTTCTCTCTCCAGATCTTTCACACCAGTAAACTCCAGAATCTGATTCAAAGGGATCTGAGATGATGCAGTTAGAACCTTCAATCCTCCCAAAGTCTTGTTGACCACCACCACACTGTCCAGTCTGTCCTCCTGTTGTCCTCTTCACCGTCCATCCATCAGCTGTCTGTCCGTCTTCATCACAGCTCAGAGTCAGTGGAGACTCTCTGCTGAAGAACTGCTGAAGGTCTGGACTGACTCTCAGAGAGACTGAAGTAGGAGGAGGAGGAGCTGGAGGAGGAATCAGTAGATTGTGGTTCAGTGCAGTGATCAGTTTATTAACTCTACTGACTGTCATATAAACAGGAAGTGATGTCAGTGTACTGACCTTTGACCCTCAGCCTGCTCCTTAGAGATTCTACATTCTGATTAACACACGAGTAGAAACCTTCATCAGACTGTTGGACCTTACTGATGATTAACTCTCCTTTAGAGGAACCTGTAACAGCTTCACCGTTCTTTAATACATTAAATGCTGGTGTGGAACCATCTCTGGTCCTACAGCGCAGAGTGACATCACTTCCTGTCAGCACAGGAAGAGCAGGGATCTCCAGCTTAAAGGTAAGATCTGAACAACAGACAGAGTTACATAGAGACAGAGTTACAGTTACATAGAGACAGAGTTACAGTCACATAGAGACAGAGTTACAGTTACATAGAGACAGAGTTACAGTCACATAGAGACAGAGTTACAGTCACATAGAGACAGAGTTACAGTCACATAGAGACAGAGTTACAGTTACATAGAGACAGAGTTACAGTTACATAGAGACAGAGTTACAGTTACATAGAGACAGAGTTACAGTCACATAGAGACAGAGTTACAGTCACATAGAGACAGAGTTACAGTTACATAGAGACAGAGTTACAGTTACATAGAGACAGAGTTACATAGAGACAGAATCATATCTACCAGTAACTGTGATGTTGATCTCTTCACTTTTCTCTCCAGATCTTTCACACCAGTAAACTCCAGAATCTGAGAGGGGAGAGGGATATGAGATGATGCAGTTAGAACTTTCAATCCTCCCAAAGTCTTGTTGATCACCACCACCACACTGTCCAGTCCCTCCTCTTGTTGTCCTCTTCACCGTCCATCCATCAGCTGTCTGTCCGTCTTCATCACAGCTCAGAGTCAGTGGAGACTCTCTGCTGAAGAGCTGCTGAAGGTCTGGACTGACTCTCAGAGAGACTGAAGGACACACAGACAGATTATTAGAGTCACTGCAGTCACTTATTTGGAGGAAGATGACGGTTTGGGTTGAAATGTCATCGTCATGGTTACAGTAAAAAGCAGGTGGTTAGGATCAGTGATCTGTGCTGTTCAACAGGTTTTAAGGACTGATGGTTGTTGTTGGGAGCTGGAACTCACCTGCTGAATCAGTGGGACCAGACAGCAGCAGCACAGACACACCTGCAGCAGGAGGACAGGGTTACTACAGGTCAGAGGTCACTACAGGTCAGAGGTCACTACAGGTCACTACCGGTCAGAGGTCACTACAGGTCAGAGGTTACTACAGGTCAGAGGTCACTACAGGTCAGAGGTTACTACAGGTCACTACAGGTCACTACGGAGGTTACTACAGGTCAGAGGTCACTACAGAGGTTACTACAGGTCTGAAGTGAACAATGTCTAATGTTTTTATGGCTCAGGGAGTGCTATCTACCTATCAGCTATCAGTAACACTTTACTTGAAGGTATCGTCATAAGAGTCATAAACGTTTCTGACTGTTGTCATTAAGTGTCATTCTGTTTCTGTAATGACAGGTTGACATTGTTTGGGTTGTCTTGATCATGACAACTTGACTTTAATCAAAGTGATAATGTGTTAACCCTAACCCTTCATTACACTGTCATAATGGAGTCCTGACAGTCAGTTTTGGGTTTCCTGTCAAACATCTATGACCAAGTGCTAGAATTGGTCTGTAACCTTCACATCTAATTATAATAATCATTATGTCAACTTGACATGAACACAAAAATAGGTGAATATTTTGTTAAAGGTAGGGTTGGTAATGTTGTAAAGCTAGCAAGAGAGCTAGCAAGATTTGAAAATATCACCTCCTCCTGCCTCCTCTAAGTTCCCCCCCGCTGCTCCCCCTCCCGTCAGTGAGTCCGTCCGAGCCACGCCCCCACAAACCGGCACCAGCAGGGAGAGAGGGGGGCGGACATGAAGGCACCTGATTGGTTTTTGCTTTTCAGAGCATGGATTGGTCGGGGTTTAATCCTGTGGCTGCCACAGAGGTCTGATTGATCCGTTCCTTTTTCTAAAGTCATAATGTATTGATACCTCTGATAATAGAAGGACCATTTCACCCAGTATAACAAAAAGTGCTTCTGAACAGAATTACCAACCCTACCTTTAAAGTCAAGTTGTCATAATCAAGACAACCCAAACAATGTCAACCTGTCATTACAGAAACAGAATGACTTAATGACAACAGTCATAAAGGTTTATGACGCGTTCATCACTGTGTCATGTCACAGTTATTGTGATACCTTCAAGTAAAGTAAATATCATTATATTGTTGTCTGACCTTCAGTATAAATACTATAAAGCTGCTACTGATGAAGGAGAAAAGGAGTGAAGGAGTGAATGAGTGAAGGAGTGAAGGAGTGAAGGAGAACAGGAGTGAAGGAGTGAAGGAGTGAAGGAGAGAATGAGTGAATGAGTGAAGGAGAGAAGGAGAGAATGAGTGAATGAGTGAAGGAGAGAAGGAGTGAATGAGTGAAGGAGAGAAGGAGGGAAGGATTGAAGGAGTGAAGGAGTGAAGGAGAGAATGAGTGAATGAGTGAAGGAGTGAAGGAGAGAAGGAGAGAAGGATTGAAGGAGTGAAGGAGTGAAGGATTGAAGGAGAGAAGGAGTGAAGGATTGAAGGAGAGAAGGAGTGAAGGAGTGAATGGCTGCGTCTCAATTCAGGGGCTGCATCCTTTGAAGGACAATTACGTCCCAACGCTGCGTGAAAGGCGGGCGCGGTGCCAGCACCGGACTCATCTTCCTCTCTCACTTGTGCGTCACCGGGTGTCGGACTTGAAGCGTGTTGCTTCTGCTGCCGCCGTCATCTCCGCTACCAGTTCTGCTTTTATATCACTTAGCTCAGGTGGCTTCATGTGGTCCCCTCATCCTCTGGGTGGCAATGATAAATATCCGTTTCCTTTTCTTTTTTTTTAAATAACATGAGTAGTATTTGAAATATTTGTTGTAATAATGAAATTATATAATACTATAATAACTAAAAAATAATAAAATATGTAGCATTTCCAACCACCACCACCACCACCTCTTCTTTCTTCTGTGTGTTTTTTCTTCTGTGTGTCTTTCTCATCTATGGTCGGGAACAGCTGGTGACACAACCAGGAAATACTTCGAAGGCTAGACCGTCCCATTTCACAACGGTTGATGCATCCTTCTGAGGTTTCTCAGTAGCACGCGGTCATCGAAGGATGCATCCCCTGAATTGGGACACAGCTATAGAGTGAAGGAGTGAAGGAGTGAAGGAGTGAATGAGTGAAGGAGTGAAGGAGTGAAGGAGTGAATGAGTGAAGGAGTGAATGAGTGAATGAGTGAATGAGTGAAGGAGTGAAGGAGTGAATGAGTGAATGTGTTGGACTCACCGAGCAGCAGACACACAGTTGAACTCTTCATGTCTGGATGAGAAGTGATAACCACTTCTGCTTTTCTTCTTTTCTAAACTCAGATTAATAAAAAGACTCTTTACGTCATTTCCTGATTTCTTCATTTGTCTTCAGCAGCAGTTTGAACGCTGATCAGCTGATCAGCTCAGACTGTCACTCAGACCAGCAACCGGTCGGCCAGAGATCAATACATCACTTCAGACTTCTGTTATAATCAATATCTGTTCAATACTATGATTTAGAATAATGAGCTTGTTCCACAGTAACAGGACTGATCTAATATCTGAGTCACTATATTGCCAAAAGTATTGTCTCACCTGCCTTGACTCGCATTTGAACTTTAGTGAACCCCATTCTGAATCCATAGGGTTTAATATGACGTCGGTCCCTTTGCATCTATAAACCGGTGAATGGACTGTACTTATATATAGCGCCTTTCTAGTCTTTTAAAGCACTTTATATTACATCATTCACCCATTCATACATTGAGAAGCTAACCATTCATACAATTTGGGGTTAAGTGTCTTGCCCAAGGACACATCGACATGTGGACTGAAGGAGCCGGGAATCGAACCGCCAGTCTTCCAATTGGAGGACGACCGCTCAACCTCCTGAGCCACAGACGCCCTTCAACTCTTCTGCTTTCCACAAGGTTTAGGAGTGTTTATGGGAATGTTTGACCGTTCTTCCAGAAGCACATTTGTGAGGTCCGACACTGATGTTGGACGAGAAGGCCTGGCTCTCAGTCTCCTCTCTAATTCATCCCAAAGGTTCTATCGGGTTGAGGTCAGGGTTAGGGTCAGGAAGGGTCCATCCCCAAACTGTTCCCACTAAGTTGGGAGCATGGAGCATTCAGAGTTCCTTTCACTGGAACTAAGGGGCCAAGCCCAGCTCCTGAAGAACATCCATGACGTCACCCATTGTGTTTCTGGGTTAATGGTGATACTGGGAACGCTTGTTTACTAGTGTTTCTGGGTTAACGGTGATACTGGGAACACTGGTTTACTAGTGTTTCTGGGTTAACGGTGATACTGGGAACACTGGTTTACTAGTGTTTCTGGGTTAACGGTGATACTGGGAACACTGGTTTACTAGTGTTTCTGGGTTAACGGTGATACTGGGAACACTGGTTTACTAGCGTTTCTGGGTTAATGGTGAAACTGGGAACACTGGGAACGCTGGTTTACTAGTGTTTCTGGGATAATGGTGATACTGGGAACACTGGTGTACTAGTGTTTCTGGGTTAACGGTGATACTGGGAACGCTGGTTTACTAGTGTCTCTGGGTTAACGGTGATACTGGGAACACTGGTTTACTAGCGTTTCTGGGTTAACAGTGATACTGGGAACACTGGTTTACTAATGTTTCTGGGTTAATGGAGACACTGGGATGGGTTGCTGGTTTTTCTGGTGTCAGTGGGTCCAGGCTGAGATGCAGCAGTCATGAGGAGGAACTTTAGTTGGAGCATCACACCTAAACCAGTAGAGATGAGAGAGCGTAGAAGCAGAAGTTCAGTTAATAACTTCCTGTTTGTGTCCCGGCAGTGATTCGTCTGTTATCTGTGATCAGTTGTTTCCTTCCTCTTCTCTTTGTTCCTGTCTTCATCTCTTTACCATTAAAGGACATTTAGTGTGTAAAGGTCAGTTCCTGTTAATGCTGAGTCATCATGTTTACTCACATTCTCATTACAGTTAACCCTCGAGTCGTCCTCCCGGGTCAAATTGACCCCGTCTGTTTTGACTGTTCCTTCCTTCCTTCCTTCCTTCTTTCCTTTGTCCTTATTTCCTTCCTTCCTCCCTTACTCTTTTCCTTTCTCCCTCCCTCCTTCCTTCTTTCCTACCTACCTTCCTTCCTTCTTCCTCCCTCCCTCCTTGGATAGATAGATAGATAGATAGATAGATAGATAGATAGATAGATAGATAGATAGATAGATAGATAGATAGATAGATAGATAGATAGATGATAGATAGATGGATGGATGGATGGATGATGGATGGATGGATGGATGGATGGATGGATAGATGGATAGATAGATAGATAGATGGATAGATAGATAGATGATAGATAGATGGATGATGGATGGATGGATGATGGATGGATGGATGGATGGATGGATAGATAGATAGATAGATAGATAGATAGATAGATAGATAGATAGATAGATAGATAGATAGATAGATAGATGGATAGATAGATACTTTATTAATCCAGAAGTAAGACAGAGGAGCAGACTGTGTTTATTTGTTTATTTGAACCCTGGAAGGGTTGCGGCCCGGCGAGTCCATAGTTCTGCTAAGGGGGTGATTGGGAGGAAACGGCTCGATCTGAACCCGATGTGTTGTTGGACTTCTTTGCTAGCCATGGATCAAAACAAACACCATGTTCCAACATGAGGGTGTTCATAAGTGGACCTGGTACCGAAGCACCTTAGATCTAAGGTCGATGATCGACTTTGTAGTTGTGTCGTCTGAACTGCGGCCGTATGTTTTGCACACTCAGATGAAGAGAGGAGCGGAGCTGTCAGCTGATCACCACCTGGTGCTGAGGTGGATCAGGTGGGGGGGCGAGCTGCCGGACAGACCCGGGAAACCTAAACCCATAGTGATGGTGAACTGGGAATGTCTGGCCCCGGTTCACCAGATCTTCAACTCCCACCTCCGGAGTAACTTCTCCTGCATCCCCGGGGAGGACCATGTTCAGGACCTCAGTTGTGGAGGAAGCTGCTCAGAGTTGTGGTCGAAGGTTCTTCTGTGCCTGTCGGGGCGGCAACCGGAGAACATTAACACCGGCGGTAAAGAAGGCCTTTGGGTCCTGGCTGGCCCAGGGGTCTCCAGAAGCAGCAGACAGGTACCAGACGGCCAAGAAGGCGGTGGCTCGGGTGCAGTGAGACAATGGAGAAGGACTATCGGACGGCCTCGAAGAAGTTCTGGCAAACCGTTAGACGATTCAGGAAAGGGAAGCAGAACTCAGCCCAGGCTGTTTTCAGCAGGCAGGAGAACTGCTGACCTCAACTGGGGATATTGTGATGCAGGTGGATGGGTGCAGCATCAGGTGGATGGGTGCAGCATCAGGTGGATGGTGCAGCATCAGGTGGATGGTGCAGCATCAGGTGGATGGGTGCAGCATCAGGTGGATGGTGCAGCATCAGGTGGATGGGTGCAGCATCAGGTGGATGGGTGCAGCATCAGGTGGATGGGTGCAGCATCAGGTGGATGGTGCAGCATCAGGTGGATGGGTGCAGCATCAGGTGGATGGTGCAGCATCAGGTGGATGGGTGCAGCATCGGGTAGATGGTGCAGCATCAGCAGTGATGACCGTCCTGGTGGAGAAAGAGCAACCCTCACCTCTGCTCAGCAGCTTTGGGTAGTGACCCAAACAATGAACACAATTTATTTTACTTCGGTTTCTTTTGGTTTTAGTTAACCCTGATCATCATTTTATCCTTTCAGTTGCTGCTGGTGGTGGTTTCCCCTTTTGTGTGTGTGTGTGTGTGTGTGTTTGTGTGTGTGTGTGTTTGTGTGTGTGTGTGTCTGTGTGTGTGTGTGTGTGTGTGGTGTGTGTTTGTGTGTGTGTGTGTTGTGCACTCCCCCCTTTTCTTTGGGGTGATTTGTGTTTTCTCCTGGGATTCCTCTCACCCCGTCTCACGCCCCCCCTTAGTTTGTGATTTTAACGGTGTGATTGTTTTTTTATTGTTATTATTATATTATGTAATAAATAAATACATTTTAGTTAAATTGGAACCAGGTCCTGGTACTAAAGTAGTACTTTCAGAGACCTGAGGTAATTGGATCATTTCCTCTGCTCCACCTATCACCCTCCTGCTCGCCACAACACCTTTATTTTCACATTTCAACTCCTTTAAATTTAAATCAAAGCACGCGGACACTAAATGACGTCATTGATCCGTGTTTATGTTTAAATGAAGAAAATATATTTTAAAAAACAACTTTTTTATAAAAATGTTTTCAAATTCTTGTTTTTGGTTAAAACTTTAAATGAGGTCAGACAATGTTTAATATTGTTTACGGGGATCCACACGCACGCGCACACACTCACACCTCCAGTAACGGGAAGTGATCAGCGGGTTTTCACAGTGTGAACGCGCCTCCGTGATCAATCACACTGATCGATTATTGATGCCGCCGCTGCGCAGCCGCCCCGCGCGCCTCCATCATCACATCCATGTTGTTTTACCGGAGGATCAGTCGGTAGGAGGCTAACGGCTAACCGAGCCGTTACCGTCACGAACCGGTCCGCACTGTGGATGGCTGCCGGTCGGTGCTCCGCCGGGCGGCCCGGTTAGTGGAGCAGCAGCAAGCCCCGGTAACCCGGTGGTTCCGGTAGCCCCGTTAGCCCCGTTAGCTGCTTTAGCTCCGTTAGCTCCGTTAGCCCCGGTAGCTCCGGTAACTGTCGGGATGAATGAGGAACCGTCTCCGGACTTCGTGCTGATGCGGCTCGTGTCAGCGGCGGAGTATGACCGGCTGGAGGAACCGGAGGACCGGCTGAGCGGAGGCTTCGGGCCGGTGAAGGCCTCTCCGGGCCTCGGCTCGGCCTCCCCGCACTACAGCTCCCCGCTGCCCGGGAAGGGAGAGCTGGACGGCGGGCTGCTGCTGCCGGAGGCCCCGCTGGAGCCGCGGCCGCCCCCCCCGCAGCACGGCCCCGGTCCGGGGGGGCCCGGGTCCAAAGCCCAGCTGATGGTGCTTCAGAACTTGCTGCGATCCGGAGACCGGATCCTGGAGTGTGGGCTGGAGCCGCCCCCCCCAGGGGAGAGACCAGGACCGGATCCCGGTCCCGGTAGCACAACAGACGGTCCTGGACCGGGAGGGGGGAAGGACCAGAACCCTCACTGTGCCCCCCCAGAGGAGACCCTGCAGCTGTCCCAGTGGCACCCGGTCCTAAGAGCCCAGAACTATCCGGGCGTCCCAGAATCTGAGACTGGGTCGGTCCTGTGCCACCGACACCGGGTCACAGACCGGGTCCTCACAGACCGGGTGGCCCAGTGGCCCCCCGCCCTGCTGGACCAGGCCCTGCGTCTGGGTCTGCTGGAGCCCCGTAAGAACCGCCTGGCCGGGGGGGAGGACCCGGTCCTGGCTCTGGCCCGGAAGCTGGGCCAGCTGGGAGAGGGGGGCGGGGGGGAGGACCTGCTGCCCCCCCTCCCTCACTGCTCCTGTCACAGCGTCCTGGCCTCGAGGACGGGGGGCGAGGACGCCAGCGAGACCAGCGACGCCCTGCTGGTCCTGGAGGGGTTGGGGTCTGAGGAGGTGGGGGGGCTGGGGGATAGGGGGGGCCATGAGAAAGGGGACAGGGGGGGCGGAGGGGGGTCCTGTGGGGGGGCAGGGACTCTGAGCGGTCTGATGCGGCAGGTCCACAGACTGGCGGAGGAGGCGGGGGTCTGCACGGACCAGAGCTGCCGGTCCTCGCTGGCCGTCCTGGGCGACTCCGTGTCCCCCCCCCCAACCAGCAGCAGCCCCCCTCCCCCGGTCCTCCTCCCCCCCCACGCCCCCCCGCAGCACCAGTCCCGGTCCCAGCCGCAGAGCCGAGCCACCACCCCCAAACTCGGCGTGGCCTCGGGGGGGCGGTGCGCCTCGCCCCTGGTGGTCCTGGAGGGGCAAGGGGGGGGGGAGAAGACGCCGCGGGGCAAGTCCAGGAAGGGGGGGTCCCTGAAGGTCCGACTCAGCAAGCTGTTCAGAACCAAGAGCTCCAGCGGGGGTCCGGGGGGGGGTCTGGACAAGCGGCCGTCGCTGAGCTCGTCCACCTCGTCTGGGGGAAGCCTGCTGGACGTGTGGGGGTCGAGCTGCAGCAACACGGAGCCCGACAGCGCCAGGTACACCGGATCAATCTGATCAATCTGATCAATACATCATCAATCAGTGATGATGGTGATGGTAATGATGATAGTGATGATGATGATGGTGATGATGATGGTGATGATGATGGTGGTGATGGTGATGGTGGTGATGATGATGGTGGTGATGATGATGATGATGATGGTGGTGATGGTGATGATGTTGATGATGATAGTGATGATGATGATGATGGTGGTGGTGATGATGATGATGGTGGTGATGGTGATGATGTTGATGATGATAGTGATGATGATGATGATGGTGGTGATGGTGATGATGATGATAATGGTGATGGTGATGATGGTGATGATGATAGTGGTGATGATGATGATGGTGGTGATGATGATGGTGATGATGATAGTGATGGTGATGATGATGATAATGGTGATGATGATGGTGGTGATGATGGTGGTGGTGATGGTGATGATGATGATGGTGGTGGTGATGATGATGATGATGATGATGATGATGGTGGTGGTGATGATGATGATGGTGGTGATGATGATGGTGATGATGATGGTGATGATGATGATGATGGTGTGTTTCTTCATCAGGCTGCAGGTATCCAGACCTCACAGTGCCTTCTCTCCGGTGCCGTTCACTCCTGCTTTCACCGGTAAGAACACGTGTGTGTGTGTGTGTGATACTGTGAGACTGTGTGTGTGTGTGTGTGTGTGAGACTGTGTGTGTGTGTGAGACTGTGTGTGTGACACTTAATATAATCTTTATTTATAATGTAAAGTCCACACTGAAAACTATATCAAATATCATCTTAATTATTTATTATATATTTATTTATTATATTTATTATAATGCAGCTTTGCTCTCTCAGCACAGATTCAGAGGTGTGTCTCTCTTTATTATTTAAAGATGCTGGAACTTTGTTCTCTATTATGATGTGAATAATTATTATATTATGTCATGTTATGTTATGTTATACACAACAAACAGCAGTAACAGCTCATAGTTCTAGTGTTATACTGAGTCATAGTTCTAGTGTTATACTGAGAGTCATAGTTCTAGTGTTATACTGAGAGTCATAGTTCTAGTGTTACACTGAGAGTCATAGTTCTAGTGTTACACTGAGAGTCATAGTTCTAGTGTTATACTGAGAGTCATAGTTCTAGTGTTATACTGAGTCATAGTTCTAGTGTTACACTGAGAGTCATAGTTCTAGTGTTACACTGAGTCATAGTTCTAGTGTTATACTGAGTCATAGTTCTAGTGTTACACTGAGAGTCATAGTTCTAGTGTTATACTGAGTCATAGTTCTAGTGTTATACTGAGAGTCATAGTTCTAGTGTTATACTGAGAGTCATAGTTCTAGTGTTATACTGAGTCATAGTTCTAGTGTTACACTGAGTCATAGTTCTAGTGTTATACTGAGTCATAGTTCTAGTGTTACACTGAGTCATAGTTCTAGTGTTACACTGAGAGTCATAGTTCTAGTGTTATACTGAGAGTCATAGTTCTAGTGTTATACTGAGTCATAGTTCTAGTGTTACACTGAGAGTCATAGTTCTAGTGTTATACTGAGTCATAGTTCTAGTGTTATACTGAGAGTCATAGTTCTAGTGTTATACTGAGAGTCATAGTTCTAGTGTTATACTGAGAGTCATAGTTCTAGTGTTATACTGAGTCATAGTTCTAGTGTTACACTGAGAGTCATAGTTCTAGTGTTATACTGAGTCATAGTTCTAGTGTTATACTGAGTCATAGTTCTAGTGTTATACTGAGAGTCATAGTTCTAGTGTTATACTGAGAGTCATAGTTCTAGTGTTACACTGAGAGTCATAGTTCTAGTGTTACACTGAGAGTCATAGTTCTAGTGTTACACTGAGAGTCATAGTTCTAGTGTTATACTGAGAGTCATAGTTCTAGTGTTACACTGAGTCATAGTTCTAGTGTTACACTGAGAGTCATAGTTCTAGTGTTACACTGAGTCATAGTTCTAGTGTTACACTGAGAGTCATAGTTCTAGTGTTATACTGAGAGTCATAGTTCTAGTGTTACACTGAGTCATAGTTCTAGTGTTACACTGAGTCATAGTTCTAGTGTTGTACTGAGAGTCATAGTTCTAGTGTTACACTGAGAGTCATAGTTCTAGTGTTACACTGAGAGTCATAGTTCTAGTGTTACACTGAGAGTCATAGTTCTAGTGTTACACTGAGTCATAGTTCTAGTGTTATACTGAGAGTCATAGTTCTAATGTTATACTGAGTCATAGTTCTAGTGTTATACTGAGAGTCATAGTTCTAGTGTTACACTGAGTCATAGTTCTAGTGTTACACTGAGTCATAGTTCTAGTGTTATACTGAGAGTCATAGTTCTAGTGTTATACTGAGTCATAGTTCTAGTGTTATACTGAGAGTCATAGTTCTAGTGTTACACTGAGAGTCATAGTTCTAGTGTTACACTGAGAGTCATAGTTCTAGTGTTACACTGAGAGTCATAGTTCTAGTGTTGCACTGAGTCATAGTTCTAGTGTTATACTGAGAGTCATAGTTCTAGTGTTATACTGAGTCATAGTTCTAGTGTTACACTGAGTCATAGTTCTAGTGTTACACTGAGAGTCATAGTTCTAGTGTTACACTGAGAGTCATAGTTCTAGTGTTACACTGAGAGTCATAGTTCTAGTGTTATACTGAGAGTCATAGTTCTAGTGTTATACTGAGTCATAGTTCTAGTGTTACACTGAGAGTCATAGTTCTAGTGTTATACTGAGAGTCATAGTTCTAGTGTTATACTGAGAGTCATAGTTCTAGTGTTACACTGAGAGTCATAGTTCTAGTGTTACACTGAGTCATAGTTCTAGTGTTACACTGAGTCATAGTTCTAGTGTTATACTGAGAGTCATAGTTCTAGTGTTACACTGAGAGTCATAGTTCTAGTTATACTGAGTCATAGTTCTAGTGTTATACTGAGAGTCATAGTTCTAGTGTTACACTGAGAGTCATAGTTCTAGTGTTATACTGAGAGTCATAGTTCTAGTGTTATACTGAGAGTCATAGTTCTAGTGTTACACTGAGAGTCATAGTTCTAGTGTTATACTGAGTCATAGTTCTAGTGTTACACTGAGTCATAGTTCTAGTGTTACACTGAGAGTCATAGTTCTAGTGTTATACTGAGAGTCATAGTTCTAGTGTTACACCGAGAGTCATAGTTCTAGTGTTACACTGAGTCATAGTTCTAGTGTTAAACTGAGAGTCATAGTTCTAGTGTTACACTGAGAGTCATAGTTCTAGTTATACTGAGTCATAGTTCTAGTGTTATACTGAGAGTCATAGTTCTAGTGTTACACTGAGAGTCATAGTTCTAGTGTTATACTGAGAGTCATAGTTCTAGTGTTATACTGAGAGTCATAGTTCTAGTGTTACACTGAGAGTCATAGTTCTAGTGTTATACTGAGTCATAGTTCTAGTGTTACACTGAGTCATAGTTCTAGTGTTACACTGAGAGTCATAGTTCTAGTGTTACACTGAGTCATAGTTCTAGTGTTACACTGAGAGTCATAGTTCTAGTGTTATACTGAGAGTCATAGTTCTAGTGTTATACTGAGAGTCATAGTTCTAGTGTTACACTGAGTCATAGTTCTAGTGTTACACTGAGAGTCATAGTTCTAGTGTTACACTGAGAGTCATAGTTCTAGTGTTATACTGAGAGTCATAGTTCTAGTGTTATACTGAGAGTCATAGTTCTAGTGTTACACTGAGAGTCATAGTTCTAGTGTTACACTGAGAGTCATAGTTCTAGTGTTACACTGAGAGTCATAGTTCTAGTGTTACACTGAGAGTCATAGTTCTAGTGTTATACTGAGTCATAGTTCTAGTGTTATACTGAGTCATAGTTCTAGTGTTATACTGAGTCATAGTTCTAGTGTTACACTGAGTCATAGTTCTAGTGTTATACTGAGAGTCATAGTTCTAGTGTTATACTGAGTCATAGTTCTAGTGTTACACTGAGAGTCATAGTTCTAGTGTTATACTGAGTCATAGTTCTAGTGTTACACTGAGAGTCATAGTTCTAGTGTTACACTGAGAGTCATAGTTCTAGTGTTATACTGAGTCATAGTTCTAGTGTTATACTGAGTCATAGTTCTAGTGTTATACTGAGAGTCATAGTTCTAGTGTTACACTGAGAGTCATAGTTCTAGTGTTACACTGAGAGTCATAGTTCTAGTGTTACACTGAGAGTCATAGTTCTAGTGTTATACTGAGAGTCATAGTTCTAGTGTTACACTGAGTCATAGTTCTAGTGTTATACTGAGAGTCATAGTTCTAGTGTTATACTGAGAGTCATAGTTCTAGTGTTACACTGAGTCATAGTTCTAGTGTTATACTGAGTCATAGTTCTAGTGTTATACTGAGAGTCATAGTTCTAGTTATACTGAGTCATAGTTCTAGTGTTATACTGAGAGTCATAGTTCTAGTGTTATACTGAGAGTCATAGTTCTAGTGTTACACTGAGTCATAGTTCTAGTGTTATACTGAGTCATAGTTCTAGTGTTATACTGAGAGTCATAGTTCTAGTGTTATACTGAGAGTCATAGTTCTAGTGTTATACTGAGTCATAGTTCTAGTGTTACACTGAGAGTCATAGTTCTAGTGTTACACTGAGTCATAGTTCTAGTGTTATACTGAGAGTCATAGTTCTAGTGTTATACTGAGAGTCATAGTTCTAGTGTTACACTGAGAGTCATAGTTCTAGTGTTATACTGAGTCATAGTTCTAGTGTTACACTGAGTCATAGTTCTAGTGTTACACTGAGAGTCATAGTTCTAGTGTTACACTGAGTCATAGTTCTAGTGTTACACTGAGAGTCATAGTTCTAGTGTTATACTGAGAGTCATAGTTCTAGTGTTATACTGAGAGTCATAGTTCTAGTGTTACACTGAGTCATAGTTCTAGTGTTACACTGAGAGTCATAGTTCTAGTGTTACACTGAGAGTCATAGTTCTAGTGTTATACTGAGAGTCATAGTTCTAGTGTTATACTGAGAGTCATAGTTCTAGTGTTACACTGAGAGTCATAGTTCTAGTGTTACACTGAGAGTCATAGTTCTAGTGTTACACTGAGAGTCATAGTTCTAGTGTTACACTGAGAGTCATAGTTCTAGTGTTATACTGAGTCATAGTTCTAGTGTTATACTGAGTCATAGTTCTAGTGTTATACTGAGTCATAGTTCTAGTGTTACACTGAGTCATAGTTCTAGTGTTATACTGAGAGTCATAGTTCTAGTGTTATACTGAGTCATAGTTCTAGTGTTACACTGAGAGTCATAGTTCTAGTGTTACACTGAGTCATAGTTCTAGTGTTATACTGAGAGTCATAGTTCTAGTGTTATACTGAGAGTCATAGTTCTAGTGTTACACTGAGAGTCATAGTTCTAGTGTTATACTGAGTCATAGTTCTAGTGTTACACTGAGTCATAGTTCTAGTGTTACACTGAGAGTCATAGTTCTAGTGTTACACTGAGTCATAGTTCTAGTGTTACACTGAGAGTCATAGTTCTAGTGTTATACTGAGAGTCATAGTTCTAGTGTTATACTGAGAGTCATAGTTCTAGTGTTACACTGAGTCATAGTTCTAGTGTTACACTGAGAGTCATAGTTCTAGTGTTACACTGAGAGTCATAGTTCTAGTGTTATACTGAGAGTCATAGTTCTAGTGTTATACTGAGAGTCATAGTTCTAGTGTTACACTGAGAGTCATAGTTCTAGTGTTACACTGAGAGTCATAGTTCTAGTGTTACACTGAGAGTCATAGTTCTAGTGTTACACTGAGAGTCATAGTTCTAGTGTTATACTGAGTCATAGTTCTAGTGTTATACTGAGTCATAGTTCTAGTGTTATACTGAGTCATAGTTCTAGTGTTACACTGAGTCATAGTTCTAGTGTTATACTGAGAGTCATAGTTCTAGTGTTATACTGAGTCATAGTTCTAGTGTTACACTGAGAGTCATAGTTCTAGTGTTATACTGAGTCATAGTTCTAGTGTTACACTGAGAGTCATAGTTCTAGTGTTACACTGAGAGTCATAGTTCTAGTGTTATACTGAGTCATAGTTCTAGTGTTATACTGAGTCATAGTTCTAGTGTTATACTGAGAGTCATAGTTCTAGTGTTACACTGAGAGTCATAGTTCTAGTGTTACACTGAGAGTCATAGTTCTAGTGTTACACTGAGAGTCATAGTTCTAGTGTTATACTGAGAGTCATAGTTCTAGTGTTACACTGAGTCATAGTTCTAGTGTTATACTGAGAGTCATAGTTCTAGTGTTATACTGAGAGTCATAGTTCTAGTGTTACACTGAGTCATAGTTCTAGTGTTATACTGAGTCATAGTTCTAGTGTTATACTGAGAGTCATAGTTCTAGTTATACTGAGTCATAGTTCTAGTGTTATACTGAGAGTCATAGTTCTAGTGTTATACTGAGAGTCATAGTTCTAGTGTTACACTGAGTCATAGTTCTAGTGTTATACTGAGTCATAGTTCTAGTGTTATACTGAGAGTCATAGTTCTAGTGTTATACTGAGAGTCATAGTTCTAGTGTTATACTGAGTCATAGTTCTAGTGTTACACTGAGAGTCATAGTTCTAGTGTTACACTGAGTCATAGTTCTAGTGTTATACTGAGAGTCATAGTTCTAGTGTTATACTGAGAGTCATAGTTCTAGTGTTACACTGAGTCATAGTTCTAGTGTTACACTGAGAGTCATAGTTCTAGTGTTATACTGAGAGTCATAGTTCTAGTGTTACACTGAGTCATAGTTCTAGTGTTACACTGAGTCATAGTTCTAGTGTTGTACTGAGAGTCATAGTTCTAGTGTTACACTGAGAGTCATAGTTCTAGTGTTACACTGAGAGTCATAGTTCTAGTGTTACACTGAGAGTCATAGTTCTAGTGTTATACTGAGAGTCATAGTTCTAGTGTTATACTGAGAGTCATAGTTCTAGTGTTATACTGAGTCATAGTTCTAGTGTTATACTGAGAGTCATAGTTCTAGTGTTACACTGAGTCATAGTTCTAGTGTTACACTGAGTCATAGTTCTAGTGTTACACTGACAGTCATAGTTCTAGTGTTATACTGAGAGTCATAGTTCTAGTGTTATACTGAGTCATAGTTCTAGTGTTATACTGAGAGTCATAGTTCTAGTGTTACACTGAGAGTCATAGTTCTAGTGTTACACTGAGAGTCATAGTTCTAGTGTTACACTGAGAGTCATAGTTCTAGTGTTGCACTGAGTCATAGTTCTAGTGTTATACTGAGAGTCATAGTTCTAGTGTTATACTGAGTCATAGTTCTAGTGTTACACTGAGTCATAGTTCTAGTGTTACACTGAGAGTCATAGTTCTAGTGTTATACTGAGAGTCATAGTTCTAGTGTTATACTGAGAGTCATAGTTCTAGTGTTATACTGAGTCATAGTTCTAGTGTTACACTGAGAGTCATAGTTCTAGTGTTATACTGAGAGTCATAGTTCTAGTGTTATACTGAGAGTCATAGTTCTAGTGTTACACTGAGAGTCATAGTTCTAGTGTTACACTGAGTCATAGTTCTAGTGTTACACTGAGTCATAGTTCTAGTGTTATACTGAGAGTCATAGTTCTAGTGTTACACTGAGAGTCATAGTTCTAGTGTTATACTGAGAGTCATAGTTCTAGTTATACTGAGTCATAGTTCTAGTGTTATACTGAGAGTCATAGTTCTAGTGTTACACTGAGAGTCATAGTTCTAGTGTTACACTGAGAGTCATAGTTCTAGTGTTATACTGAGAGTCATAGTTCTAGTGTTACACTGAGAGTCATAGTTCTAGTGTTATACTGAGTCATAGTTCTAGTGTTACAATGAGTCATAGTTCTAGTGTTATACTGAGAGTCATAGTTCTAGTGTTACACTGAGTCATAGTTCTAGTGTTACACTGAGAGTCATAGTTCTAGTGTTACACTGAGAGTCATAGTTCTAGTGTTATACTGAGAGTCATAGTTCTAGTGTTATACTGAGAGTCATAGTTCTAGTGTTACACTGAGAGTCATAGTTCTAGTGTTACACTGAGAGTCATAGTTCTAGTGTTACACTGAGAGTCATAGTTCTAGTGTTACACTGAGAGTCATAGTTCTAGTGTTATACTGAGAGTCATAGTTCTAGTGTTATACTGAGAGTCATAGTTCTAGTGTTATACTGAGAGTCATAGTTCTAGTGTTACACTGAGAGTCATAGTTCTAGTGTTATACTGAGAGTCATAGTTCTAGTGTTACACTGAGAGTCATAGTTCTAGTGTTACTGAGAGTCATAGTTCTAGTGTTACACTGAGTCATAGTTCTAGTGTTACACTGAGAGTCATAGTTCTAGTGTTACACTGAGAGTCATAGTTCTAGTGTTACACTGAGTCATAGTTCTAGTGTTACACTGAGAGTCATAGTTCTAGTGTTACACTGAGAGTCATAGTTCTAGTGTTACACTGAGTCATAGTTCTAGTGTTACACTGAGAGTCATAGTTCTAGTGTTACACTGAGAGTCATAGTTCTAGTGTTACACTGAGTCATAGTTCTAGTGTTACACTGAGAGTCATAGTTCTAGTGTTACACTGAGAGTCATAGTTCTAGTGTTATACTGAGAGTCATAGTTCTAGTGTTACACTGAGTCATAGTTCTAGTGTTATACTGAGTCATAGTTCTAGTGTTATACTGAGAGTCATAGTTCTAGTGTTACACTGAGTCATAGTTCTAGTGTTATACTGAGTCATAGTTCTAGTGTTACACTGAGAGTCATAGTTCTAGTGTTATACCGAGTCATAGTTCTAGTGTTATACTGAGTCATAGTTCTAGTGTTATACTGAGTCATAGTTCTAGTGTTATACTGAGAGTCATAGTTCTAGTGTTATACTGAGTCATAGTTCTAGTGTTACACTGAGAGTCATAGTTCTAGTGTTACACTGAGTCATAGTTCTAGTGTTATACTGAGTCATAGTTCTAGTGTTATACTGAGTCATAGTTCTAGTGTTATACTGAGAGTCATAGTTCTAGTGTTACACTGAGTCATAGTTCTAGTGTTGCACTGAGTCATAGTTCTAGTGTTATACTGAGAGTCATAGTTCTAGTGTTATACCGAGTCATAGTTCTAGTGTTATACTGAGAGTCATAGTTCTAGTGTTATACTGAGTCATAGTTCTAGTGTTACACTGAGAGTCATAGTTCTAGTGTTACACTGAGAGTCATAGTTCTAGTGTTATACTGAGAGTCATAGTTCTAGTGTTACACTGAGAGTCATAGTTCTAGTGTTACACTGAGAGTCATAGTTCTAGTGTTACACTGAGTCATAGTTCTAGTGTTATACTGAGAGTCATAGTTCTAGTGTTATACTGAGTCATAGTTCTAGTGTTATACTGAGAGTCATAGTTCTAGTGTTATACTGAGTCATAGTTCTAGTGTTATACTGAGTCATAGTTCTAGTGTTACACTGAGAGTCATAGTTCTAGTGTTATACTGAGTCATAGTTCTAGTGTTACACTGAGAGTCATAGTTCTAGTGTTACACTGAGAGTCATAGTTCTAGTGTTACACTGAGAGTCATAGTTCTAGTGTTATACTGAGAGTCATAGTTCTAGTGTTACACTGAGAGTCATAGTTCTAGTCGTCAGTGTGGACGGACCTTTAATTCATTTCTTTTCGTCTTCTCTGCTTTTTAACCTGAACACTAACAAATACTCTGCTTTGACTTCCTGTGCTGTGTGTGTGTCTCTGCGTGTGTGTGTGTCTGCGTGTGTGTGTGTGTGTGTGTGTGTGTCTCTGTCTGTCTGCGTGTGTGTGTCTCTGTGTGTGTGTGTCTCTCTGCGTGTGTGTGTGTGTGTGTGTGTCTCTGTCTGTCTGTGTGTGTGTGTCTCTCTGCGTGTGTGTGTGTGTGTCTGTCTGTGTGTGTGTGTGTGTGTGTGTGTGTGTCCAGGTGAGACGGTGTCTCTGGTAGATGTGGATATTTCTCGGAGGGTGGGGGAACTGTCTCCACCCCCCCACCCCTCCCCCTCCTCCCAGACGGAGCCTCAGTCTGCTCGGTACTTCCTGCTTTCTTCTTCTTCTTCTTCTTCTGTGACTGTTTGTAGTTTGTTTCTTCTTCTCTTGTCCTGTCAGTCCTCCAGGATGTTACTAATCATTATTTTAATAATCTGTTCATTTTTCCATTAATCCATGAATCACATAAAATAATTTAATATTTATTAATTTTTAATATCTCAGGTGTCTCAGGTGTATCTTAGGTGTGACCCGTCTCTGTTTTTCTGTCTCTTGTGGTCCAGATGATTTCGGTGGTCCTCCTCAGCAGCAGGGTCCCTTCCTGGAGCGCAGTGTGGGGGCCTCCATGCAGTCTCTGCCCCCCCGACCGCTGGCTCTGCCCCCCTCCCTCAGCACCATCCAGCACAGCCTGAGCCTCAACGGTAAAACACACACACACACACACACACACACACATACACACACACACATACACACACACACATACACACACACACACACAGATACACACACACACATACACACGCACACACAGATACACACACACACACACACACACACACACACACACATACACACACACACATACACACACAGATACACACACACACATACACACACACACAGATACACACACACACACAGATACACACACACACACAGATACACACACACACACACATACACACACACACACACACACACACACATACACACACACAGATACAGTACTGTGTGTATCTGTCTCCATGGTGATGATGATGATGATGTAATAACTCTGTGATGTCAGACACCTTCCTGCGAGGGTTACCGAGGCCGATCCCGCTGCGTCCTGACGGTCAGCACCTTCCCCCCCGACTCGTCCCCCGCTGCCCCCTCAGCCTCCCCGACGCCAACAGCTTCGCCACCAGCCTGCGAGAGCTGGAGAAGGTAGAACACCACCCAAACACCACCTAGCACCCAAACACCACCCAGCACCCAAACACCACCCAGCACCCATCACCCAAACACCACCTAGCACCCAAAGACCACCTAGCACCCAAACACCACCCAGCACCCAAACACCACCCAGCACCCATCACCCAAACACCACCTAGCACCCAAACACCACCTAGCACCCAAACACCACCCAAACACCACACACCACCCAAACACCACCCAGCACCCAAACACCACCCAGCACCCATCACCCAAACACCACCCAGCACCCATCACCCAAACACCACCCAGCACCCAAACACCACCCAAACACCACACACCACCCAAACACCACCCAGCACCCAAACACCACCCAGCACCCATCACCCAAACACCACCCAGCACCCAAACACCACCTAGCACCCAAACACCACCCATCACCCAAACACCACCCAGCACCCAAACACCACCTAGCACCCAAACACCACCCAGCACCCAAACACCACCCAGCACCCATCACCCAAACACCACCTAGCACCCAAACACCACCTAGCACCCAAACACCACCCAAACACCACACACCACCCAAACACCACCCAGCACCCAAACACCACCCAGCACCCATCACCCAAACACCACCCAAACACCACCCAGCACCCAAACAACACCCAGCACCCATCACCCACCCAGCACCCAAACACCACCTAGCACCCAAACACAACTTCATCAGTAACTGAATCAGCTCATATTGATATGTGTGTTTTTCTCTGTGTGTCTGTGTGTGCGTCTGTGTGTGTCTCTGTGTACGCGTGTGTGTGTGTGTGTGTGTGTGTGTGTGTGTGTGTGTGTTGTCTCTCTGTGTGTGTGTGTGTAGTGTGGCTGGTACTGGGGACCAATGAACTGGGAGGATGCAGAGATGAAGCTGAAGGGGAAACCAGACGGATCTTTTCTGGTTCGAGACAGTTCAGACCCGAGATACATCCTGAGCCTGAGCTTCAGATCGCAGGGAGTCACACACCACACACGCATGGAGCACTACAGAGGTAACACACACACACACACACACACACACACACACACACACACCACAAACGCATGGAGCACTACAGAGGTAACACACACACACACAGAGACACACACACACACACACACACACACACAGAGACACACACACACACACACACACACACACACAGAGACACACACACACACACACACACACACACACACACACACAGAGACACACACATACACACACACAGTAACAGTGCGTCTCTCTGCAGGAACCTTCAGTCTGTGGTGTCATCCTAAGTTTGAGGACCGTTGTCACTCTGTGGTTGAGTTCATAGAGAGAGCCATCATGCACTCCAAGAACGGGAAGTTCCTCTACTTCCTGCGCTCCAGAGTCCCCGGTAACCTGTCTGTCTGTCTCCACCTGTCTGTCTGTCTGTCTCCACCTGTCTGTCTGTCCTCACCTTTCTGTCTGTCTCCACCTGTCTGTCTGTCCTCACCTGTCAGTCTGTCTCCACCTGTCTGTCTGTCTGTCTGTCTGTCAGTCTCTACCTGTCTGTCTCCACCTGTCTGTCTCCACCTGTCTGTCTGTCTCCACCTGTCTGTCTGTCTGTCTCCACCTGTCTGTCTCCACCTGTCCCTCTGTCTCCACCTGTCTGTTTGTCTCCACCTGTCTGTCTCCACCCTTCTGTCTGTCTGTCTCTACCTGTCTGTCTCTACCTGTCCTTCTTTCTCCACCTGTCTGTCTCCACCTGTCTGTCTGTCTCCACCTGTCTGTCTGTTTCCACCTGTCTGTCTGTTTCCACCTGTCTGTCTGTTTCCACCTGTCTGTCTCCTCCTGTCTGTCTCCACCTGTCTGTCTGTCTCCTGTCTGTCTCCACCTGTCTGTCTCCACCTGTCTGTCTGTGTATGAACCTGTTATAATTATTTCAGGTCTTCCTCCGACTCCGGTCCAGCTCCTGTATCCGGTCTCCAGGTTCAGCAGCGTTAAATCTCTGCAGCATCTCTGTCGCTTCTGCATCCGACAGCTGGTCCGGATAGACCACATCCAGGAGCTGCCTCTGCCCACGTAAGACCCCCCCCCCCCCCGTCACCCACTGACCCCTACTGACTCACACTGACTCTCACTGACTCTCACTGACTCCCACTGACTCCCACTGACTCTCACTGACTCCCACTGACTCCCACTGACTCCCACTGACTCTCACTGACCCCCACTGACCCTCACTGACTCTCACTGACTCCCACTGACTCCCACTGACTCTCACTGACCCCCACTGACCCTCACTGACTCTCACTGACCCCCACTGACTCTCACTGACCTCCACTGACTCCCACTGACTCCCACTGACTCTCACTGACTCCCACTGACTCCCACTGACTCTCACTGACTCCCACTGACTCCCACTGACTCCCACTGATTTCCACTGACTCTCACTGACTCCCACTGACTCTCACTGACTCCCACTGACTCCCACTGACTCTCACTGACCTCCACTGACCTCCACTGACCTCCACTGACTCCCACTGACTCTCACTGACTCCCACTGACTCCCACTGACTCCCACTGATTTCCACTGCCTCTCACTGACCCCCACTGACTCCCACTGACTCCCACTGACTCCCACTGACTCTCACTGACCTCCACTGACTCCCACTGACTCCCACTGACTCTCACTGACTCCCACTGACTCCCACTGACTCCCACTGACTCCCACTGACTCCCACTGATTTCCACTGACTCCCACTGACTCTCACTGACTCTCACTGACTCTCACTGACCCCCACTGACCCCCACTGACTCTCACTGACTCTCACTGACTCCCACTGACTCTCACTGATCCCCACTGACTCCCACTGACTCCCACTGCCTCCCACTGCCTCCCACTGACTCCCACTGACTCCCACTGACTCTGTGACCCCCACTGACCCCCACTGATCCCCACTGCCTCTCACTGACCCCCACTGACTCCCACTGACTCCCACTGACTCTCACTGACTCTCACTGAATCCCACTGACTCTCACTGACTCTCACTGACTCCCACTGACTCTCACTGACTCTCACTGAATCCCACTGACTCCCACTGACTCCTACTGACTCTCACTGACTCCCACTGACTCCCACTGACTCCCACTGACTCCCACTGACTCTGTGACCCCCACTGACTCCCACTGACTCTCACTGCCTCCCACTGCCTCCCACTGACTCCCACTGGCTCCCACTGACCCCCACTGACTCCCACTGATCCCCACTGACCCCCACTGACCCCCACTGACTCCCACTGATCCCCACTGACTCCCACTAATCCCCACTGACTCCCACTGGCCCCCACTGACTCCTACTGCCCCCCACTGACCCCCTACCTCTTAATCTTCTCTTCTTTAATCTTCTCTTCTTTCTCATGTTTCTTTTTCAGGCCTCTGATCGCGTATCTGAGGAAGTTTTATTACTACGACCCTGAGGAGGAGATCAGCCCGGTGCTGAAGGAGCGAGGAGCGACGCGAGGGTCCGAGCCCAGCAGCCAACCGGGCGTCGGGTCTCAGACGTAGCAGCGGAGCCTCCGACCATCACGTGAGAGCTGCAGATATTATTGATTAGCTGTTTGATCCATAAACTATTGATCAGTGCTTCTTAAAGCTGACGTCCTCAAATGTGTCTGAAAGAAACCAAATATTCACATTAACTAGCTCAATCAGAGAACTTGGACTTTTTCCTGTCAAAAAAATGACATTAAAAAATAAATAAAATGAAATTAATCTGATAATATGACGGCGTATTAGAGATTTCAAGAAGAAACTTGTAAATTTGTAAATTTACCAGAAATAAACTGTAAAAAAGGAGTTATAGTTATGATGGAGAGCGGTCACATCGCCTCACTCTGCAGCAGAGTGGAGGTCTGTCCTGCTTCCTGCTGCCAGAAGAACTGAGCTAACGTACATTTAGGAGAGTACAGATGTGTTCAGCTCACTATGAAACTGTGGGAAACACTGACCGTAGTAGAAACATCAGTTAAAATCATCTGTAGTTATTAGTTTAATTAATGTTTTATTGTGTTAGAAAATAACTTTGATTAATTGATTAGTAATGATCGGTTCAGACCTGAGCAGCTGATTAATTTAATAAAATCAATAAATCAACGTTTCTTTTTCTTCTTTCTTTCAGTTTTTTTCTTTCTCTTCTTCTGGACTCTGCAGCCAATCAGCTTCCTCCGAGCGGGTTTCAGATGATCCACCCTCCTCCAGCGGGGCTCTCTGATTGGCTCAACGTGTTTGGGGGGGAGGGGCATGGGGATGTGGAGACTCCGCCTCTCTTGTGATGTCATCGCTGAGCAGCTGGACTTATAAAAAATAAAAATATTAAAGCTGTAAAGACAAAAACAAAGAGCGAAGAGTGTCGCCGCGGCAACCAGGATCCTTTAAACACACACTGAACTCAAAGATCCACTTACTGACTTTTAGCTGTGATGTCATGTGACCATCAACCGTCATTCAACCTCCAAAAAAACAAACAAACAGCTGATGGTGAGAAAAGAAATAAAAAATAATAATGAGAATAAAACCAGAATGAATTATTTTAGATTTGAGGATAAAACAGAACTTTTATCTTTTATTGAAAATTCAGTTTTTCAAGTTTTTTCTTCAAAAGTTCGGACTTTATTTAAAACTCCAAAAAAGATGAGATTTCCCTCCAAGAAGGAAGAAAGTTTAATGACCATGACGCTGACTGAAAGCTCCGGCACCGATCACCATCATCATCATCATCATCATCATCATCGCTGTCAGAGGTTAGCTTGCCTGTTTTTTATCGTAATAAAGTTCCTGAACCGCTAACGTGTAATAACTTTGTGCCGATAACGTAGAACGATGGAAGTGTGAAACTTTACATCCAATAACTAAAACTTCAGTAAAGTGATATTAGTGAATTATTACGTTATCGGCTCCAGTTGTTGTTTTAACCAGGCCGATAACGTAATAACTTATTACGTAACTTATTATGTTACTAAAACAAGAAGTTATACATATAACGTTATACAGTTATCGGCTGTATTACGTTAGCGGCCGTTAATACGTTATCGGCCGTTAATATGTTATCGGCTGTATTACGTTATCGGACGTTATGTTATCGGCCGTTAATACGTTATCGGCTGTATTACGTTATCGGGTGTTATTACGTTATCGGCTGTATTACGTTATCGGCTGTATTACGTTATCGGCTGTATTACGTTAGCGGCCGTTAATACGTTAGCGGCCATTAATACGTTATCGGCCGTATTACGTTAGCGGCCGTATTACGTTATCGGCTGTATTACGTTATCGGCCGTTAATACGTTATCGGCTGTATTACGTTATCGGCCGTTATTACGTTATCGGCCGTATTACGTTAGCGGCCGTTAATACGTTAGCGGCCATTAATACGTTAGCGGCCGTATTACGTTAGCGGCCGTATTACGTTATCGGCTGTATTACGTTATCGGCCGTTATTACGTTATCGGCCGTATTACGTTATCGGCTGTATTACGTTATCGGACGTTATTACGTTATCGGCCGTTATTACGGGGGGGGGGGGGGGGTCAAACAGTCCAATCTGATCTCATGTGGGCCAGACCAATAAAACCATCACATCATTGTGAATGACAGGAAGTGGCTGGTTGAGCTTCGTCGTTGTAAAGAAGGTTAAAAAGTTGTTAAAGATAATATTATTCACAGATAAACTGAATGACTTTAAAACATCAGTTATTTTTCTACAATGATTTCTTTGTTTCTCTGATTAACAATAAATCATCAATGACATCATCAATGACATCAGCAAAATAAATCAGCATCAGTCAACCCCCCCCTCCGCCCCCCTCACCCTTCATGTTTAATTTCAGAGCTCTTATTGGTGCAGACAGACAGGAAGTCCTCTGCTTCAGGATCCTGGAGGCGAGCGGCGCTTTGACCAAAGCAACAAAACAACATGGATGTCAGGAAGAGGAGGCTCACTGCGTCACCATGGCAACTACTGAACTACGTCTGATTGGATAAAAAAAAGTGTTTGGACGGACTTAATCCCAGCAGAGAGAGACTGGGAACGCTGGGAATACTGAACTGGAAACGCTGAGCTGGGAACACTGAGCGCCCTGCAGGGACTTTATGATGTCATACAGTGAGGGGGGGGGGGGGGGGGGGGGGGGGGGGGGGGGGGGTAATGCTGCACACTGAAGGACTGCTGAGAGCTGAATGTGAATGTGGGAGCAGTGGTCATTTTCTGTGAAATCACCTGTCAATAAAACAGAGTGGGCGGGACTAACAGCTGGAGTCTTTGTTCCTGTCCAATCAGAAGGCACCAAAGTTTAAACCAAATGTTAAACCTGCTGAATGACAACAAGACATATTAATACATATGAATGGTCTACTGTAGTGTACAATAATACTAATAATAATATTAATGAGGGAAAGATTATAAATTAATAACATTAAAGCTGTTAAAATAAAACCATCTGAACCTCTAACAGACCTCAAACATAAATACACATTTATTTTTAGGGTTGAGCACCGATGATGAAGGTCTGAACTAATCATGATCACATTTAACTGAATTAAATATCAAATCAGATTTATTCATAAAGATCATTAAAAACAGTCAAAGTGCTGAAAAACAAAACTTTCTGAGTTAAAGACAAAGAATAAAAAATCTGTGTGTGTGTCTGTGTGTGTGTGTGTATATATATGTGGGTGTGTGTATATGTGTGTATGTGTGTGTGTATATGTGTGTGTGTCATGTCCTCTCACAGATCAGTTAGTGTATATCAGAGTCAATGTTAAGTTTCCCTTTTTTCTTCTTTAACAGAATCATTAAAAATTAGGAAACAGATTAAATTTAAATATAGTTTCCTGTTTGCGGGTGAGGGTGAGGGTGAGGGTGAGGATGAGGGTGAGGGTGAGGATGAGGGTAAGGGTAAGGGTGAGGATGAGGGTAAGGGTGAGGGTGAGGATGAGGGTAAGGGTGAGGATGAGGGTGAGGGTGAGGATGAGGGTGAGGGTGAGGATGAGGGTGAGGGTGTGGGTGAGGGTGAGGGTGAGGATGAGGGTGAGGATGAGGGTAAGGGTGAGGGTGAGGGTGTGGGTGAGGATGAGGGTAAGGGTGAGGGTGAGGATGAGGGTGAAGGTGAAGGTGAGGATGAGGGTGTGGGTGAGGGTGAGGGTGAGGGTGAGGATGAGGGTAAGGATGAGGGTGAGGATGAGGATGAGGGTAAGGGTGAGGGTGAGGGTGAGGGTGTGGGTGAGGATGAGGGTGAGGATGAGGGTGAAGGTGAGGGTGAGGATGAGGGTGTGGGTGAGGATGAGGGTAAGGGTGAGGGTGAGGGTGAGGATGAGGGTGAAGGTGAGGATGAGGCGGCAGATTCATGTTTATTCAGTCAGTGTGAAGACGACCTGACTCTGAACATTGATTTAAAACTAAATATAAAATGATTGAGGACACGAGGGTCAGCGTTGGACCTGAGGCGGCGACGCCTCGAGGACAGGAAGTGACCTCAGCTCACCGCAGGAAGTGTGATGGTGCTTCAGACACACATGAAACACATGAATATTAATATTAATATTAATATTAATATTAATAAAGCTCCATAAACACAGAGGAAGAAGAGAATGATGGTTTCTGATCTCAGCTGATTAAATACTGATGAAAGTTTCTGTTGTTTCTTCAGCCGATCAGTTGAAGTTTGTGAGATGATGAAATACATCAAGGCCCCAAAAACAGGAACATGAGTTGTGACAGTCTGATCTGATCTGGCGTCAGCGTTCAAACCGCTGAAGACAAACTAAGAAATCAGGAAATTGGAAGAAAAGTCTTGTTATTGTTCTGAGTTTAGAAAGAAGAAAAGCAGAAGTTGTTGCCACTCCTCATCCAGACATGAAGAGTTCAACTGTGTGTCTGCTGCTCGGTGAGTCCAACACATTCACTCCTTCACTCGTTTATCAGGTAGGATGGTGTGTGTTCAGGTGTGTGTTCAGGTGTGTGTTCAGGTGTGTGTTCAGGTGTGTGTTCACCTGTCTGAGCTCATCGTGTCCACTTCATGTGGCCTTTGAAAGTGCAGGAAGTTGAAGCGCTGACAGAAAGACGAGACCTTTAAGCTCTCAGTGTTAAGTTCCTTCTTTTCAACGTGAGACTCAGATTAACAGAACTTGATGTAAATCCCTGAATGCACCGTGTATCTCTCCTGAGTCTGTTAACAGTAAATCACTCTGAACTCTTACAGCTGGACTGGAGCTTAGAGCCTCTTTTTCCTTAATGGATCTTGCCAGCATGCGTACGGCCTTGTTTGTATCTGTGGGTTAATATAGAATATGATTCATATGTGAGTCTAGTTAAGGTGATCAAACCCTGCTTAGTAATGCTTTATGCACAGCTCCACTACTTCCTGAACTCAACTCTGACCATTGAAATAAAGGAGCTGTATTGAGTTCAGGAAGTAGTGGAGCTGTGCATAAAGCCTATTAACTCAGTTTCAATAACCATCCCAAAACAACTGAACATAAACAGCTGGATACCAGTGCTCTGTGAAATAGTCATTATTTAATACCGATATTAATAACTTGAGGCATTCTTATACAAAACATAAATAGCATATTGCACAAACACAAGTTTAGAACCAAATTGGAAACAAATAACTTATTAGGTTTACACATGTTTACACACAAAGCTGTTGAGTGTTACAGCAGCTGTTGAGTGTTACAGCAGTGCCCCCTTGTGGCAGAGACATCACATCACAGCAGCAATGTCACCAGTAATCCCACTCTCTCACCCTTAGGGCGATATCTTTATGGCCCTTCAGGCATCAGAACCCACGACGCTGATTGGATGAATTCTTGTTGCTATGTGCGAATCTCTTGTCAGTGATTGGCTGCTGCTGCACTGACTGGCCACTCAGCACGGAGCTTTTTACTCCGAAAATTATGATTTATATTTTATATATGATATGTTGTTGCGAATTTAAACACACAATTTACTTAAAATAAGTGATTATTGTTCATTTTCATTTTTTCATTTTAAAATAAAAATAAAAAACACATTCGGGAGGACGGCGCCCTATCGCCCTCTATTGGCCAGCCGCTACTGAGTTTAACACAAAGTTATTATCTGTTTTCATTCTGAGATCAATTGTTAAATGTTCCTGTATAATAAAATAAATGAAGTTTGAGCTGAGTGAGCAGCATACGTAGCATCATACGTTGGAGAAAAATAGAAACCATAACCTGGAACATTAAGCTTAAAAAAGGTAAAAACTAATCCAAACAGAACTTCACCCATGGGTGCTTAAGCAGCAGCAGCCTTTATGAACAGCTGTGTTGCAGTAAAGTCCGTTATAGTATCTGAGTGAAGATCATTTATAACGTTTCTGTGATGTGAACAGAAAAAAAAGGGTCTTAAACCAATTCTGAGAAATTAATGTATTATGATGAAAACTGCATCCAAAGGTCTTAAATTCACTAATGTCTTATGTGCTGACCTCTGACGTGTAGTGACCTCTGACCTCTAGTGACTTGTAGTAACCTCTGACCTGTAGTAACCTCTGACCTGTAGTAACCTCTGACCTGTAGTGACCTCTGACCTGTAGTGACCTGTAGTGACCTCTGACCTGTAGTAACCTCTGACCTGTAGTAATCTCTGACGTGTAGTGACCTCTGACCTGTAGTGACTTGTAGTAACCTCTGACCTGTAGTAACCTCTGACCTGTAGTAACCTCTGACCTGTAGTAATCTCTGACGTGTAGTGACCTCTGACCTGTAGTGACCTGTAGTAACCTGTAGTAACCTCTGACCTGTAGTGACCTGTAGTAACCTCTGACCTGTAGTGACCTCTGACCTGTAGTGACCTGTAGTAACCTCTGACCTGTAGTAACCTCTGACCTGTAGTGACCTGTAGTAACCTCTGACCTGTAGTAATCTCTGACGTGTAGTGACCTCTGACCTGTAGTGACCTGTAGTAACCTCTGACCTGTAGTAACCTGTAGTAACCTCTGACCTGTAGTGACGTGTAGTGACCTCTGACCTGTAGTAACCTCTGACCTGTAGTGACCTGTAGTAACCTCTGACCTGTAGTAACCTCTGACCTGTAGTGACCTGTAGTAACCTCTGACCTGTAGTGACCTGTAGTACCTCTGACCTATAGTAACCTCTGACCTGTAGTAACCTCTGACCTGTAGTGACCTGTAGTAAACCTCTGACCTGTAGTAACCTGTAGTAACCTCTAACCTGTAGTGACCTGTAGTAACCTCTGACCTATAGTAACCTCTGACCTGTAGTAACCTCTGACCTGTAGTGACCTGTAGTAACCTCTGACCTGTAGTAACCCTGTCCTCCTGCTGCAGGTGTGTCTGTGCTGCTGCTGTCTGGTCCCACTGATTCAGCAGGTGAGTTCCAGCTCCCAACAACAACCATCAGTCCTTAAAACCTGTTGAACAGCACAGATCACTGATCCTAACCACCTGCTTTTTACTGTAACCATGACGATGACATTCAACCCAAACCGTCATCTTCCTCCAAATAAGTGACTGCAGTGACTCTAATAATCTGTCTGTGTGTCCTTCAGTCTCTCTGAGAGTCAGTCCAGACCTTCAGCAGTTCTTCAGCATAGAGTCTCCACTGACTCTGAGCTGTGATGGAGACGGACAGACAGGCTGATGGAGGGACGGTGAAGAGGACAACAAGAGGAGGGACTGGACAGTGTGGTGATGGTGATCAAGACTTTGGGAGGATTGTAGGTTCTAACTGCATCATCTCAATCCCACTCCCTCTCAGATTCTGGAGTTTACTGGTGTGAAAGATCTGGAGAGAGAAGTGAAGAGATCAACATCACAGTTACTTGGTAGATATGATTCTGTCTGTGACTGTAACTCTGTCTCTATGTAACTGTAACTCTGTCTCTATGTAACTGTAACTCTGTCTCTATGTAACTGTAACTCTGTCTCTATGTAACTGTAACTCTGTCTCTATGTGACTGTAACTCTGTCCTCTATGTGACTGTAACTCTGTCTCTATGTGACTGTAACTCTGTCTCTATGTGACTGTAACTCTGTCTCTATGTAACTGTAACTCTGTCTCTATGTAACTGTAACTCTGTCTCTATGTGACTGTAACTCTGTCTCTATGTAACTCTGTCTCTATGTAACTGTAACTCTGGTCTCTATGTAACTGTAACTCTGTCTCTATGTAACTGTAACTCTGTCTGTTGTTCAGATCTTACCTTTAAGCTGGAGATCCCTGCTCTTCCTGTGCTGACAGGAAGTGATGTCACTCTGCGCTGTAGGACCAGAGATGGTCCCACACCAGCATTTAATGTATTAAAGAACGGTGAAGCTGTTACAGGTGCCTCTAAAGGAGAGTTAATCATCAGTAAGGTCCAACAGTCTGATGAAGGTTTCTACTCGTGTTTTGATGGTCGGATAGAATCTCCAAGGAGCAGGCTGAGGGTCAAAGGTCAGTACACTGACATCACTTCCTGTTTATATGACAGTCAGTAGAGTTAATAAACTGATCACTGCACTGAACCACAATCTACTGATTCCTCCTCCAGCTCCTCCTCCTCCTACTTCAGTCTCTCTGAGAGTCAGTCCAGACCTTCAGCAGTTCTTCAGCAGAGAGTCTCCACTGACTCTGAGCTGTGATGAAGACGGACAGACAGCTGATGGATGGACGGTGAAGAGGACAATAAGAGGAGGGACTGGACAGTGTGGTGGTGGTGATCAACGCTTTGGGAGGATTGTAGGTTCTAACTGCATCATCTCAAATCCCTCTCCCATCTCAGATTCTGGAGTTTACTGGTGTGAAAGATCTGGAGAGAGAAGTGAAGAGATCAACATCATAGTTACTGGTAGATATGATTCTGTCTGTGACTGTAACTCTGTCTCTATGTAACTCTGTCTCTATGTAACTGTAACTATGTCTCTATGTGACTGTAACTCTGTCTCTATGTAACTGTAACTCTGTCTCTATGTGACTGTAACTCTGTCTCTATGTAACTGTAACTCTGTCTCTATGTAACTGTAACTCTGTCTCTATGTAACTGTAACTATGTCTCTATGTAACTGTAACTCTGTCTCTATGTGACTGTAACTCTGTCTCTATGCGACTGTAACTCTGTCTCTATGTGACTGTAACTCTGTCTCTATGTAACTGTAACTCTGTCTCTATGCGACTGTAACTCTGTCTCTATGCGACTGTAACTCTGTCTCTATGTAACTCTGTCTCTATGCGACTGTAACTCTGTCTCTATGTGACTGTAACTCTGTCTCTATGTAACTCTGTCTCTATGTAACTGTAACTCTGTCTCTATGTGACTGTAACTCTGTCTCTATGTAACTGTAACCCTAACCTTATGTGACTCTGTTGTTTAGATCTTACCTTTAAGCTGGAGATTCCTGCTCTTCCTGTGCTGACAGGAAGTGATGTCACTCTGCGCTGTAGGACCAGAGATGGTTCCACACCAGCATTTAATGTATTAAAGAACGGTGAAGCTGTTACAGGTTCCTCTAAAGGAGAGTTAATCATCAGTAAGGTCCAACAGTCTGATGAAGGTTTCTACTCGTGTGTTAATCAGGATGTAGAATCTCTAAGGAGCAGGCTGAGGGTCAAAGGTCAGTACACTGACATCACTTCCTGTTTATATGACAGTCAGTAGAGTGAGATTTGGATGTTTTTCTATGATAACCTTCAGGATACAAAGACGAGGTGAATTCTTTTTCACTGAACGTAATGAATGTAATATCAGTAGTTTACCGTAATGAATGTAATATTAGCAGTTTACCGTAATGAATGTAATATCAGTAGTTTACCGTAATGAACGTAATATTAGCAGTTTACCGTAATGAATGTAATATCAGCAGTTTACCGTAATGACTGTAATATTAGCAGTTTACCGTAATGACTGTAATATTAGTAGTTTACCGTAATGAACGTAATATTAGCAGTTTACCGTAATGAATGTAATATTAGTAGTTTACCGTAATGAATGTAATATTAGCAGTTTACCGTAATGACTGTAATATTAGTAGTTTACCGTAATGAATGTAATATTAGCAGTTTACCGTAATGAATGTAATATTAGCAGTTTACGGTAATGAATGTAATATTAGCAGTTTACCGTAATGAATGTAATATTAGCAGTTTACCGTAATTAATGTAATATTAGCAGTTTACTGTAATTAATGTAATATTAGCAGTTTACCGTAATGAATGTAATATTAGCAGTTTACCGTAATTAATGTAATATTAGCAGTTTACCGTAATGAATGTAATATTAGCAGTTTACCGTAATGAATGTAATATCAGTAGTTTACCGTAATGAATGTAATATTAGCAGTTTACCGTAATTAATGTAATATTAGCAGTTTACTGTAATTAATGTAATATTAGCAGTTTACCGTAATTAATGTAATATTAGCAGTTTACGGTAATGAATGTAATATTAGCAGTTTACCGTAATGAATGTAATATTAGCAGTTTACCGTAATTAATGTAATATTAGCAGTTTACCGTAATGAATGTAATATTAGCAGTTTACCGTAATGAATGTAATATCAGTAGTTTACCGTAATGAATGTAATATTAGCAGTTTACCGTAATTAATGTAATATTAGCAGTTTACCGTAATGACTGTAATATTAGCAGTTTACCGTAATTAACGTAATATTAGGTGTTTTAACCTACTGTGAAAACTGGGCTAAAAACAAGTGTGCAGTTCACCACTCTATACCAATATTACTGTTGTGATGTAAATAATGTCACAATAATAATAATAATTTTTATTTTTTGTTATACATTTTACTATTATTGTTCATGTTTTTCGTACTATGAATGTAATATTAGTAGTTTTATTAACAGCATTGACTTTACTAATACTCTCCCATACATGGTTGTTTCTGCTGTAACCTCTTCCACTACAACCTCTAATTCCATCAGATCACATTTCTGCTCGTCCAAACATTTAAACACTGCTGTCTGCTACTGTTGTTATTATTATTCTGAGTAGATCACCACAAACACACACTAACCAAACATGCAATCTATTGCACTGTGCACGCTGTTTACTACCTTTATTTGGGATCTTAGTAAATCAGACCCTTTGAGTATTAGACCGTACTGTCTACTAAATATCTAACCTGTAACCCTAACCACAATCTACTGGTTCCTCCTCCAGCTACTCCTCCTACTTCTCCTCCTCCAGCTTCTCGTCCTCCAGGTTCCTCTACTCCTCCTCCAGCTACTCCTCCTCCTCCTTTCTCTGTGGTCAGACTCTTGTGCCATCTAGTGGTCATCAGTACGTACTGCATCTGTTCTGTCCTGATGGTTTCCATCTACTGCAGCAGGAGGACAGGTACAAAAACACACACAAACACACACAAACACACACACACACACACACACAAACACACACACACAAACACACATACACACACGTTTTACTTCATACCTCCATCTCAACTTCTTCTTAACTCCGCCCACAGTAAACAGACCCGCCGTCTCCATGGAGACCAGCCAGCGTGATGCAGGAGGTCAGGGATCGGATGGAGAGCGTGATGATGTCACCACTGAGCATGACTTCTGAGCTGCAGCTTGTGTTTTAATCATTTACAGTAAACTGATGATGAAGAGGAGGAAGCTGATCACACCTTAGAGCAATGATCATTAATCTGATCAATGATTATTGATTATTGATTATTGCAGTATTTACATAAAGCAGCATGTTTCATCTCTCATGTTAATCAGAGAATTAAAAACAAAACAAATAAAAAAGATCTGATTAAATATTTTAATATCCTAACTTTAACAGAATATATAGTTGTTATGAATGAGCAAGGTGTAATGAACAGCATGTAAAGGGTTAAACAGTGAATTTATTTTTAATATTAATAATATTATTAATAATAATAATAATAATTAATATTATAATATTAATATAATTTGAGTTAATGTGAGTAATGCTTAATGCTTTTATTTTGAAGGTACAGGAGTGTTATTGTTCCTGTTTATAAAAGATTAAAATAAAGTAAAGAAAGAAAACTGGACATTCATTCCTTTATTAATCTTTATTTATGTTTATTTATGTGTTTATCTTCGTCCAGTCAACTGTCAGTGTTATAATGAAGTGGAAGACGGATGCTGAGGCGCATAGTGAGCAGAGTCAATCGCTGCAGAAGTCCTCTGAAATGAGGCCAACCAGGAAGTAACTTAAAACTGCATTCTATCAAAAGGCCACCAGGGGGCGACCGTCTCTATACAAGTCAATGGAGAATTCACCAACTTCTCACTTGATTTCTAACCTCAGTAAACGTTTTCAAAATGTGTTTATGGTCTCAATCGCTAGTTTAAAGCCTTCTTCAATGCAGTATGATGTTCATTTGGGACATTTTGGCCTCCCTGATTTTATATGTGACGATAAAGCAGGGTATGCATTAGGGCGTGGCTACGTGGTGATTGACAGGTTGATTGGTTCACAGGTTCAGGAGGGCGCCTCATGCTCCTCCTGATGCCCATATAAGTAGAATCCCTGTTTTTATTTTTCCCAGCATGCACCTGAAATTTTCAAGATGGCGCTGCTCAGATCCGATACTATTGGCCTCCGAGCAGCAGTCCACAAACCAATGGGTGACGTCACGGATGTTACGTCCTTTTCTTATATACAGTCTATGGTGTGAACGACTCTAAACCTGAATCCAGACCTGGTTATAATAGTTTGGATGCAGAGCGCCCCCTGGTGGTCGAGAGGTTAGAGCGCATGTAATCACAGCGTCACTGGTTCGAATCCAGTCAGAGAGCTTTGCTGCAGGTCACTCATCTCTGCCAGGTACTGTATAAATAAAGGAGGGGTGGGGGGGGTGGGGGGTATTAATGGTGTTAATAGAGGTGTTGCTGTCCGAGGCCCCCTGGTGGTCCATCAAATAATAAACTATATATTTTTACAGATACAGTTCCTCTAATTCTGACTGAGGTTATTCACTTCCTGTATCCTCTTCAAAGTAAAAGCCCTGTAGCGTTTCAGTCGAAAGACACTTCATTTATTTTCTTAACAAGGCTTTTATTGTGAAAGAGACACATGTACGTATAATGTATTTCCTTCATTTACTGCTTCTGTGTTTTATTCAACAAATATCAAAACATTGTGAATCATTCAGTGAGACGTTGAAATGTTTCATCATCAGGTTCAAAGGTCGACGAACTTTACTGGTTTATGTGTGTGTGTCTGTGTGTGTGTGTGTGTGTGTGTGTGTGTATGTGTGTGTGCTGGTTCCCTTCACAGCATGACACACAGATAGATAAGGGGGCGGGGGGGTGAAGGGAGGGGGGGTGGGGTATGGGGGGGTATGAGGGGAGGAACAGAAAGTGAAGCAGCAGCTGATCAGTTTGCAGCTGCAGGACGATGAAGCTGCTGCTGGTTCTGGTTCTGGTCTCTGTGCAGCGTTCAGGTGAGTCTGAATTTAAATCTGATTTATTGTAAAACTTTACTTTAGTTGTGACTTTTCTCTTTGTGTTTATTTATTAGAAATGATTTAAATCTTTAATACTGCATACTACATCACTATAATACTGCAGTACTTTTACTGTAATACTGCATACTACATCACTATAATACTGCAGTACTTTTACTGTAATACTGCATACTACATCACTATAATACTGCAGTACTTTTACTGTAATACTGCATACTACATCACTATAATACTGCAGTACTTTTACTGTAATACTGCATACTACATCACTATAATACTGCAGTACTTTTACTGTAATACTGCATACTACATCACTATAATACTGCAGTACTTTTACTGTAATACTGCATACTACATCACTATAATACTGCAGTACTTTTACTGTAATACTGCATACTACATCACTATAATACTGCAGTACTTTTACTGTAATACTGCATACTACATCACTATAATACTGCAGTACTTTACTGTAATACTGCATACTACATCACTATAATACTGCAGTACTTTTACTGTAATACTGCATACTACATCACTCATAATACTGCAGTACTTTTACTGTAATACTGCATACTACATCACTATAATACTGCAGTACTTTTACTGTAATACTGCATACTACATCACTATAATACTGCAGTACTTTTACTGTAATACTGCATACTACATCACTATAATACTGCAGTACTTTTACTGTAATACTGCATACTACATCACTATAATACTGCAGTACTTTTACTGTAATACTGCATACTACATCACTATAATACTGCAGTACTTTTACTGTAATACTGCATACTACATCACTATAATACTGCAGTACTTTACTGTAATACTGCATACTACATCACTCATAATACTGCAGTACTTTTACTGTAATACTGCATACTACATCACTCATAATACTGCAGTACTTTTACTGTAATACTGCATACTACATCACTATAATACTGCAGTACTTTTACTGTAATACTGCATACTACATCACTATAATACTGCAGTACTTTTACTGTAATACTGCATACTACATCACTATAATACTGCAGTACTTTTACTGTAATACTGCATACTACATCACTATAATACTGCAGTACTTTTACTGTAATACTGCATACTACATCACTATAATACTGCAGTACTTTACTGTTATACTGCATACTACATCACTATAATACTGCAGTACTTTTACTGTAATACTGCATACTACATCACTATAATACTGCAGTACTTTACTGTAATACTGCATACTACATCACTATAATACTGCAGTACTTTACTGTAATACTGCATACTACATCACTATAATACTGCAGTACTTTTACTGTAATACTGCATACTACATCACTATAATACTGCAGTACTTTTACTGTAATACTGCATACTACATCACTATAATACTGCAGTACTTTACTGTAATACTGCATACTACATCACTATAATACTGCATCACATTGTCGGAGAAAACGAAACAAATTGAATGACGTTTGTTATTTTGGAAATTTGCCTAAAACTTACACAACCTCTGATTGGAAACATGAACAAACATTCCTTCATGTTGAAATCCAGGAATCCACCTACACACACACACACACACACACACACACACACACACACACACACACACACACATATACATATACAAACACACACCCACACACACACACACACACACACACACATATACAAACACACACCCACACATATAAACAGAAGAATGAAAGAGTACATGATTAATGTTGTTTGACTTCCACTGTGTGTGTGTTTGTGTGTGTGTGTCTTTGTGTGTGTGTGTGTTTGTGTGTGTGTGTATGTATGTGTGTGTGTGTGTGTGTGTGTGTGTGTGTTCAGAGTGTGTGCGATGTTTTGCACACTTTGACCTGACCTCGGGTCAGTGTGATGAAGAGGTCGGTGAGGTTGATGAAGACGACTGCTGTCAGAACACTCAGTACGGATATCAGGAAGCAGACGGAGTGTGTCAGTCCTGTGGGTCAGTGTACACACACACACACACACACACACACACACACACAGATACACACACACACACACACACACACACAGATACACACACACATACACACACACATGCAACAATTAATCAGTTACTACATACTATTACTACTAATAATATGTTATAAAGCTCTTTCAGCATCATGCTGTGTGTTTGTGTGTGTGTGTGTGTGTGTGTGTGTGTGTGTGTGTTTCAGTCCTCTGGTGTGGACATCCTGGTCGTCATGGTCACCGTGTACCGCCCTGTGTGGGGAGGGAGTTAGACAGAGGACCAGGAAGTGCTTTGGAATCGGCCAATCAGACTGTGGCAGCATCTCCGAAAAACTGCAGACGGAACCGTGCAGCGGAACCTGCTGCGAAGGTACACACACATACACACACATATACACACATATACAAACATATACACACATCTTTAACTGACCTACAGTTCGGCATAACTCTCAGACTTTTTGGACTGTCCTAAGAGACACATACACTGTTTGTTGCATTACACTGACTACCTCCGGGTCAGTATCGCCGGTTAGCTTCACAGCTAAGCTAACCATAACAACATGCCAACTATGCCTGATGTGGACAGAGAACTACTGCAGCAAGCATACAAAAAGATCTCTGACCTTAGGAAGATATCCGACGGCTCTCTGATGAACTCCAGAACAAAGAGTCACTGCTGTCCAGCTTCATGGATGTAGCATCTGTACAATCCAAAGAGATCACCTCGCTCAGTACAATCTCCAGAATCCTCTATCTTAACACCTGGCTCCAGTACGCCTGCAGAATCCACTATATTGGTTTCATTGATAACTTCAACCTATTCTGGAACCGTCCTTCCCTAATCTGGGCCGATGGACTCCAACAGTGTGGTTAGCAGAGTACTAGCAGCTAACATCCAGCATGCTGTCCAGACCGCTCCCCCCTGTGATTGACTGCTCTCCAGCCACGCCCCCATCCTGGAGCCTTCTTCTTCTCCTCCTACTCCGGTAACACACAGTACTGTGTCTCTCACAAGCTCCCCCTGGCGACCAACCCAGGTACTGTCACTTCCCCTGGTCCATTGCCCTTACCATGGTCCACTATCTCCTACTAGCTGTCATAAAGCTACTTCCACTGCTGTGATTAAGTGGTTCCCAATTCCTGTTGTTATTTCACGTCGCAAATCAATGCACATGTGCAGGAGCAGACGAACTGTTGATCATAGCGTCCTAGTTAAACCAGCCAGGTCAACTAACACCAAACCTCACATCAGCAATCTAACCCTTGAGTTATTTAACATCCGTTCGCTGACCAACAAGGGACCTCTGCTCTATGATCTACTGACTGAGACATGGCAGCAACCTAATGACTTCTCACACCTTAAATCAAACTATTCCTCCTGGGTTTGTCTACACATCACAACCCCGTACCTCTGGCAGAGGGGGTGGCCTGGCAATACTATACAGTGAAAAGTGGAAAGTGTCCTCTATTACTGTGCCTGTGTCCCTTCATTCGAGTCCATTGCTCTCCTAATCAAGGGCCCAACTCCTACCATCCTCGCCACTATCTACCGACCACCCAAGCCGAATAATGCCTTCCTACAGGAATTATCTGCCTTCTTAACAACCTTATGTTCTGTGTCCCCAAATGTACTACTGCTGGGAGATTTTAATATTCACTCTGTAAGCATCAACAATGCTTTTACAAGGGACTTTACTTCATGCCTTGATAGCTTTGGAATACAGCAGTATATTGACTTTCCGACACACTCCAAAGGACCTAATCTGCTTTTCTGGTGCAACCCCTCATAACAGTTGTGCCTCAGACCTGCCTATCTCAGACCACAAGTTAATATCCTGCAATGTCAATATAAGATTATCCAAGACTAACATACATCGCTCTATCACATTCCGAAATATTAAGAATATTGACTTGTCGACCCTCTCCAAAGGAATTGATGATTTCCCCAGTAGAGACAAATTATCCACCACAGATGAACTGGTATCTCACTACAATGATGGACTTCATGGACTGCTAAAAACTCTTGCACCTCTGAAAAATAGGTCTGTTTCTTTTACCCACTCTGCTCCTTGGTTCACACCAGCACTACGCCAGCTCAAAACCAAAGTCCGTCGTTTGGAACCTCTATGCAAAAACCGGCCTTGCAGTTCAAAAAGAAACGTATTATAATCACATACTTCAATATAAGGATGCTCTTTCTTCAGCCAACACCACATACTACTCAACCTTAATCAGGACAGCTGATGGGAACACTAGAGCCTTATTTTCAACTCTCAACAATATTCTGAAACCACCTGATGCTCTACCATCTCACTTACTCACAGTTACACAGTGTGATGCCTTCATGACCTTCTTCAATGCCAACATTAAAAATATCCACCAGACACTGACTGCTTCAAATAACTCTGCATCCTCTCCGCACTCTTGGCCTACATCGTCCTTCAGCTCTCCGCTCTCCAGCTTCATACTGCCAACTGTCTCTGAAATAACTGATCCAGATCATCTACCTGCCACTTAGACCCCCTACCTACCCACCTGGTAAAAATCTGCCTACCTGCCCTGTCCTCATTAATAACTGACATCATACATTCCTCACTGACTTCTGGTGTTGTTCCATCATCACTAAAGACTGCTGCAATAACACCAACACTCAAGAAACCTGGCGCTGATCCGAATGATTTGAACAACTTCCGACCCATCTCAAACCATTTCTCTCCAAAATACTAGAAAGAACTGTTGCAGCTCAGGTCCAGACCCACCTGTCTGACAACAATCTCTATGAACAATTTCAGTCTGGCTTCCGTCCACAGCACAGAGACAACACTAGTGAAAATCACCAATGTCCTCCTGATGGCATCTGACTCTGGACTTCTCTCCATTCTGGTTCTCCTCAACCTGAGCGCAGCTTTCAACACTGTTTCCCATGAAATCCTCCTGGACAGGTTATCCTCCATTGGAATCACTGACATCCCTCTGGCCTGGTTCCGATCAACCTGAGATCCGGCTCCTCCCCAGTCTCGAGTGGTGTTCCCCAGGGCTCTGTCCTTGGCCCCCTCCTGTTCATTATTTATCTTCTGCCTCTTGGTCATATTCTCTGGAAATTTGACATTCAATTCCATTGTTACGCTGATGATACCCAACTCTATCTTTCCACTAAGCCTTCTTCCACTCTGCCACCCATCGCCCTATCGGACTGCTTCTACTCCTCACTTACAAGATCCTTCCCAACCTGGCACCATCATATCTCTCTGAACTGAATCACATCTACACACCCTCCCGAACTCTCCGATCCTCCTCTACCAACCAGCTCTTTGCTCCATCTGCCAACTTAACTACCATCATGGGGTCCAGACCCTTCAGTTGATCTGCCCCCCCGCCTCAGGAACTCTCTCCCACCAGACATTCACACTTCTGACTCTGTTTCCACCTTTAAATCCCTGAAATCGCTCCTATAGAGCAGCATCCTCTGTCTCACACTAACTATGCATCATGTTCTGGTTTATTTGTTGTACTGATGCTTTATAGTCACATTCATATTTATTCTTTATCTTTGCACTAAATGTTACCTGATGTGTGTGTATGTGTGTGTATATATGTGTGTGTGTGTGTGTGTGTGTGTGTGTGTGTGTGTGTGTGTGTGTGTGTGTGTGTGTGTGTAGATAAGGGGTGGGGCTTGTGGCTCCCCTGGTCTCCGTGTTCTGTTTCCTGTGGTGAAGGAATCAG
>NC_084987.1:504161-581661 GCF_963691925.1 Scomber scombrus | reverse complement strand
TCAGTGTGACATCACCGCGTTAGATACTATCTTTACACTTTGTCGTGGTGTGTCTGGCGGCAGTGGACGGCGTTTGGTCGGACTGGTCGTCATGGAGCAGTTGTAATTTCCCGTTCGGTAACCGAGAGATTCGATGTAAGCAGAACAGCGGCAGCCAGACTCGAGATCGCCAGTGTCTCCATCGAGCTCACAACGGATCCATCTGCAGCGGGGACGGGCTGACGGACCGACGCTACTGCTATGATGTCACCGGCTGTTACGGTGGGTGACACACATACACACATATACACACACATCTCAAAAATTCATTCATTCAGCAGACACTTCTGTCCAAAGAGACGTACATCTGAGACTTTATACAACGTAGTCTCTAATTATTTATAAGTATTTCGTTGTTCGAAAAATGTTGAAGTTCCAAAAAGACAAAAACTGTGTGAAGTGGGCGGCCGAGGGAGAGAGAGAGGAGACGAAAGGAGAAAGAAAAAGGAGAGGGAGGCACAGTGACAGTCATCCAACACTGAACATAATAAGAGTGGTGACATCCACGAGGTCCCGTTAGCTGGCCGCTGCAGACTGAGCTGATCAGGTACGAGCGTAGAAACAGAAATGTGTGTGTGTTACAGTGAAGGGCAGCTGGGATGGATGGGAGCCCTGGAATTACTGTAATCCTCCCTGTGGAGGAAACCCCCGACGTGCCAGGAAGAGGAAGTGTAAACCTGATTTCAGCGACTACAGGTGAGCGTCCTGCTGCAGTGATGCATCTACGATGACGCAGGATAAAACACGGAGCTGTCTGAATACTGTGTGTGTGTGTTGCAGGCCTTACGTTGGTCGTCTGAAGGAGAAAGCGACGTTCTTCGGGGATCCGATTGCAGACTGCGGAGCGGCGCCCAACAATGAGAAGATCCAGGTTGAACAATGCCTCAACGTGCCTGCCTGCACCTGACAACTCCACCAATAACTCATCTGTTTAGAAAGCATCAATAGTCTCACTGACTGATCAATAAATGTGATTAAACCTTGATTCATGTGTCAGAGAGCAGAGAGAGAGACCACTAAACATCTATCACACTATATCATGTTTTACCTCAGACATGAAAATATAACACAGCAATAAGGATGGAAATGTTATTTAACCCTCCTGTTGTCCTCGAGGGAAGGAAGGAAGGGAGGGAGGAAGAAGGAAGGGAGGAAGAAGGAAGGGAGGAAGGAAGAAAGAAGGAAAGGAGGAAAGGAAAGAAGGAAGGGATGGAGGAAGGAAGGACGGAGGAAAGAAGGAAGGAGGGAGGAAAGAAGGAAGGGAGGAAGGAAAGGAAGAAAGGAAGGTGGGAGGAAGGACAGAAGAAGGAAAGGGAGGAAGGTAGGTAGGAGGGAGGGAGGGAGGAAAGAAGGAAGGTAGGAAGGAGGGAGGAAGGAAGGAAGGAAATAAGGAAGGGAGGAAAGAGAGAGGAAGGAAAGAAAGAGAGAAGGAGGGAGGACGACAGGAAGGTTAAATGTTATTTAATGTAAAGGTAAATCGAGCAGAGCTTTATGGAGCTGTGGGGTTTATTGTAGAACCATCAGAACCATCAGTCTTCACTGCTACATCATAAACATACATCCTCATAACTACTATCTTATTACAACTATTAACTATTCATTTCACTACAACACATGGCAATAGATACGGAGATAATCTGACCCAGAACAGCCTCAATGGTCAAACATCTGGAGCACAAATACAAAATATAACATTTAATATATTTACATTTTGGTGCATTTTGGGCCACTTTAGGAAAAGTCATCAAATATCAGAATAAAAGACATCTGTGGTGTTTTTATAACTGTCAGATTTGACCCAAACAGTATTTAAGGGTTAACCACAAAAACACAACTATAAAAAAAACACTGTTTCTATTATTTTGTCCACCCCAAAGTATTAGTCTGGAGTTGTTGTTACTCAGTTCACAGTTTGTTCCTCTTTGTTCTTTAATAAAGTTTTGTATCATCAGCATCAACAGTGAAACCTGTGATTGTGTGGAGTCCTCATTCACATCAAGTCCTTTAAAAACTACAAATTTATTCTCAAAAATATCTCAGAATAAGTTTCTATTGTCTCAGATTTGACTTCACGACATAAAAACACTCGACACATGAAGCAGGAAAATGTTTTCTGATCATTTATTGCAGGAAATTCAGAGAGTTTGTGTTTCTGGATGTAAATGTTATGTCAACATGTGGGACCACAAACTTAATGAATACAATTCCTGATTTACAGTGTTGGGGAACGTTAGTATTAAAAGTAACTAGTTACATTATAAAGTTACCGCTATTAAAAAGTAACTAGTTTCATTCCAACATTACCTTGTGAGAACAGTAACTGGTTAGAGTTACTGGCCCATCATCTGTAAATGATTACACTAATAGCAGGAAGGGTTAGAAGAATACAAAAATAATAATAACTGGCAAAAAAGAGTCCGACACAAGATAAAAAAAAAAAAAAGTCCGACACACACAAAAAAAAAAGTCCGACACAAAAAGAGAAAAAAGTCTGGCACCTAAATAAATAAAAAAAAGTCTGACACAAGAAAAGTAATTTAAATGTAAAAAAAAACTAAAACTAAATAAAAACTACACTGAACAAAGCAAAAGTAACTCAAACTAAACTGAACAGCAGATAAAATCAGCTTAGTTTTAGTTGTCTCCATTCTGACTGTATTGTGTTCAGTGTGGCTTGTTGTAATAACAGGTTAGTACCAGCAGGGGGCAGCAGAGCGGCTGCTGCATGACGCACAAGAAGAAGATGCTTAATGTGCAAATTATGATTTTCTATAAAGAAGAAAAAGAAGAAGTTCCAGGCAGAAAACGTAACAGACCAATATGGGAATATTTAGACTCCGACCCTGCAGTAGATAGTGAGTGTGGTGATGAAGAGTGATGATGAAGATGATGATGATGAAGATGAAGAAGATGAAGAAAAAGATGAAGATGAAGAAGAAGATGATGAAGAAGAAGATGAAGAAGAAGATGATGAAGAAGAAGATGAAGAAGATGAAGAAGAAGATGAAGAAGATGAAGAAGATGAAGAAAAAGATGAAAAAGAAGATGAAGAAGATGAAGATGAAGATGATGATGATGATGAAGAGAGATGGGAACATTTGTGGGATAAAAGCTAAAAGGGGAAAATCCGACTAATGTGAAAGTCCAGGTTGGAAGCTCTGAGACAGTTAACGTAAAGCTCACAGTCAGAAAAAGCAAACCTTCATCAGAGTCAGCTCATCCTCATCCTCATCCTCATCCTCATCATCCTCCGGATACCTGAAACACTAAAACTACTTCATCACATGTTAAACTCACTAAAACTAAACTGAAATAACAAAAACAAACTAAATTAAAACTGCAAGCAGTGTCGAAGGGCCCTCGCACCCCCCCGGTTTCCCCCCAACTGTAACGCCGTACATGCACGTCGGTGCGTGCGGCAGTCTGTCAAAACTGGCATGTAGATGTCTTTGCTCCTGTGCCTTTAAGTGAACATTGTGTGATGGGGTTAATGTCTCCACTAGATGGCAGTCTAAGACCAGAAATGAGTCTGGGTGACTTCTCAGCACAAAGGAATGTGGGTGAAGGGCCAAAAAAGCATCAAGATTGAGCCTTTTTGCCTGGATGGCCGACTTCCTGTCTGACTTAGGCTATGGGTCCAAGAGGCTTTTTTGTGCGTCTGGACATGATACATGTGTTTACCGAATTTTGTTTGTCTACGTCAATCTGAGTCGAGGGGCTTGATTTTTTAAATTTTCTAGGGGGCGCTATTAATCCATTTTGCGTCGGCCATTTCCGCGCTCCTTAAAATATCAAAGTTTTCTCCGGATCGGACATGATTGCAAGTTTTGGTGAGTTTTGGGGCATGTTTAGGCTGTCAAAAAGGCGTACAACTATAATAATAATAAAAAATTTCCAGATTGAACATTTTAGCCTGGATGGCCGACTTCCTGTTGGACTTAGGGTATGGGTCCAAGAGGCTTTTTTGTGCGTCTGGACATAATACATAGGCCTTGTCGATTTCATTTCTCTATGTCAATGTGGAAGGCGGGGCTTAAACTTTGAAATCTTCCAGGGGGCGCTGTGGAGTCATCTTCTCACTTAAAAATCCCAAACTTTGTCAGTAGTCAATCTTTGTGAATGTTGACGTATGTGTTCAATTTGGTGAGTGTAGGAGTTTGTGAAAATGTACAAAATGGATAAAGGCATTAGGGGGCGCTATTGAGCTGTTGTGCCACGCCCAAGGGCAGTTATGGTCTCAAATTAAAGTGCTCCTGAGTGTGAACCTATGTGGCAAATCTGGTGATTCTGTGAAGACGGGAAAGTCCTCTAAACGCAGAGGGAAAAACGGAAAAGTGACGCAGGAAATGCACAATAACTCAATTCCTGTTAGAGCGAAAAATTTGAAAAAAATAATTTGGGCGTTTACCCATGAGTGCTATGAGTCCTGTAAATTTCACTAAGATCAGACAAAGTCTTTGGTCACATGACCTGCTGTTAGGGGGCGCTATGGAGACCCCTTGCCACACCCACCCCCAATGATGTTGAAATTGAAACGGCGTCTCCAAGTGTGACATTTCACGTGATGCATGTATAAACATCCGACAATGTATTGAGGAGTTATAAGGAGTTGTTTGTTTATACAAACAAACGACTGCCACGCCCACCTGGTATAACTTAGGTAAAATCTGTTATCAAGTTTACATAATCAAGATCTGAGGATGATATAGTTCCAATCTGAAGTCTGTGGAGTCAAAACTGCAGGAGGAGTTCGTTAAAGTGCGAGACCTGGAAATGGGGAAAATGGCGGAAAAAATGCACCTGTGATCCAAGATGGCCGACTTCCTGTTGGACTTAGGGTATGGGTCCAGGAGGCTTTTTTGTGCGTCTGGTCATGATATATATGAATCCTAAATTTCGTTCATGTATGTGCATGTAGAAGGCGGGGCTTCAACTTTTAATTTTCTAGGGGGCGCTGTAGAGTCATTTTGGCACTTAAAAGGTTGCGGTTATACCAAAAAATAATATTCGTGAGTCTTGACGAGTGTGTCCAATTTGGTGAGTTTTAGAGCTTGTCAGTACATCCTAAGTGGGAAAAGGCATTAGGGGGCGCTACTGAGCTGTTGGGGCAAAATATTGGGCAAATGTGGTATCAGATGAAAGAGCTCATGATTTGAAACCTACGTGGCAGGTTTCATGATTCTGTGAACATCATAAAGTCCTCGAAGCGGTGTTCGAAAAAATGAAAATCGGTGCACGCCACGCCGCGTGGACGACTTCCTGTTTGGTAAAAAAATTCCACAAAATTAATTTCCCAATGATCCGATGTGAGCTGTAACATATTTAAATTTCATGCCGATCCGAGAGGATTTGTGGTCACATGACCCGACGTTAGGGGGCGCTAGCGAGTCCCCTTACCACGCTTGCGTCCAATCACGTTAAATTAAATACATTTTCACCAGCTGTGACGTGTGTGCAGAATTTCATGAGTTTTCATGCATGTTCAAGCCGCCAAAAATGCGCTCAAAGTGGCGGCATAAGAACGTGAAAAATAATTAAAACTGCAAGCAGTGTCGAAGGGCCCTCGCACATCCACGCACGTCGGACTGTGGCGCAGTCGGAGGGCGCGCAGGTAGGTCTTCATACGCAGGAACGTCAGTGCTTGTCGCAGTCGCAGGGCATTGACAGCAGCCATGTAAAGGTCTTTGCTCCTGCTGCTTCAATGGAACATTGTGTGAAGGGGGGTTAATGTCTCCACTAGATGGCAGACCAAGACCAGAAATGAAAGGGGATAAGGTATTCATATAATGGTTAAACTTTGAAATCTTCCAGGGGGCGCTGTGGAGTCATTTTCTCACTTAAAAATCCCAAACTTTGTCAGTAGGCAATATGTGTGACTGTTGACGTATGTGTACAATTTGGTGATTCTGTGAAGACGGGAAAGTCCTTTAAACGCTGTTGGAAAAATGGTAAATTGACGCAGGAAATGCAAAATAACTCACTTCCTGTTTGAGCGAAAAATTTGAAAAAATTAATTTGGGGGTTTACCCATAAGTGCTATGAGTCCTGTAAATTTCACGAAGATCAGACAACGTTTTTGGTCACATGACCTGCTGTTAGGGGGCGCTATGGAGACCCCTTGCCACACCCACCCCCAATGATGTTGAAATTGAAACGGCGTTACCAGGTGTGACATTTTACGCAGTGCATGTATTAACATCCGACAATGTATGGAGGAGTTATAAGGAGTTGTTTGTTTATACAAACAAACAACAGCCACGCCCACCTGGTATAACGTAGGAAAAATCTGTTGTCAAGTTTACATCATCAAGGTCTGATGATGATACAATGCGAATCTTAAGTCTGTGGAGTCAAAACTGCAGGAGGAGTGCGTTAAAGTACGAGGCCTGGAAAAATGCACCTGTGGCGGAAAAAATGCACCTGTGATCCAAGATGGCCGACTTCCTGTTGGACTTAGGGTATGGGTCCAAGAGGCTTTTTTGTGCGTCTGGTCATGATATATATGATTCCTAAATTTCGTTCATGTACGTGCATGTAGAAGGCGGGGCTTCAACTTTTAATGTTCTAGGGGGCGCTGTAGAGTCATTTTGGCACTTAAAAAGTTGCGGTTATACCAAAAAATAATATTCGTGAGTCTTGACAAGTGTGTCCAATTTGGTGAGTTTTAGAGCTTGTCAGTACATGCTAAGTGGGAAAAGGCATTAGGGGGCGCTACTGAGCTGTTGGGCCAAAATATTGGGCAAATGTGGTATCAGATGAAAGAGCTCATGATTTGAAACCTACGTGGCAGGTTTCATGATTCTGTGAACATCATAAAGTCCTCAAAGCGTTGTTCGAAATTGTGAAAATCGGTGCACGCCACGCCGCGTGGTCAACTTCCTGTTTGGTAAAAAAATTCCACAAAATTAATTTCCCAATGATCCGATGAGAGCTGTAACATATTTAAATTTCATGCCGATCCGAGAGGATTTGTGGTCACATGACCCGACGTTAGGGGGCGCTAGCGAGTCCCCTTACCACGCTTGCGTCCAATCACGTTAAATTAAATAAATTTTCACCAGCTGCGACGTGTGTGCAGAATTTCATGAGTTTTCATTTATGTTCAAGCCGCCAAAAATGCGATTCATGACACGGCATAAGAACGTGAATAATAATAATAATAATAATTAAAACTGCAAGCAGTGTCGAAGGGCCCTCGCACCCCCCCGGTTTCCCCCCAACTGTAACGCCGTACATGCACGTCGGTGCGTGCGGCAGTCGCAGGGCTGTCAAAACTGGCATGTAGATGTCTTTGCTCCTGTGCCTTTAAGTGAACATTGTGTGATGGGGTTAATGTCTCCACTAGATGGCAAACTAAGACCACAAATGAGTCTGGGTGACTTCTCAGCACAAAGGAATGTGGGTGAAGGGTCAAAAAAGCATCAAGATTGAGCATTTTGCCTGGATGGCCGACTTCCTGTTGGACTTAGGCTATGGGTCCAAGAGGCTTTTTTGTGCGTCTTTACACGATACATGTGTTTCCCGAATTTGGTTTGTCTACGTCAATCTGAGTGGAGGGGCTTGAATTTTTAAATTTTCTAGGGGGCGCTATTAATCAATTTTTGCGTCGGCCATTTCCCCTCTCCTTAAAATATCAAAGTTTTCTCCGGATCGGACATGATTGCAAGTTTTGGTGAGTTTTGGGGCATGTTTAGGCTGTCAAAAAGGCGTACAACTATAATAATAATAAAAATCATCCAGATTGAAAATTTTTGCCTGGATGGCCGACTTCCTGTTGGACTTAGGGTATGGGTCCAAGAGGCTTTTTTGTGCGTCTGGACATAATACATAGACCTTGTCGATTTCATTTCTCTATGTCAATGTGGAAGGCGGGGCTTAAACTTTGAAATCTTCCAGGGGGCGCTGTGGAGTCATCTTCTCACTTAAAAATCCCAAACTTTGTCAGTAGTCAATATGTGTGACTGTTGACGTATGTGTACAATTTGGTGAGTGTAGGAGTTTGTGAAAATGTACAAAATGGATAAAGGCATTAGGGGGCGCTATTGAGCTGTTGTGCCACGCCCAGGGGCACTTATGGTCTCAAATTAAAGTGCTCCTGAGTGTGAACCTATGTGGGCAATTTGGTGATTCTGTGAAGACGGGAAAGTCCTCTAAACGCAGAGGGAAAAACGGAAAATTGACGCAGGAAATGCACAATAACTCACTTCCTGTTAGAGCGAAAAATTTGAAAAAAATAATTTGAGGGTTTACCCATGACTGCTATGAGTCCTGTAAATTTCACGAAGATCAGACAAAGTTTGTGGTCACATGACCTGCTGTTAGGGGGCGCTATGGAGACCCCTTGCCACATCCACCCCCAATGATGTTGAAATTGAAACGGCGTCACCAGGTGTGACATTTTACGCAGTGCATGTATAAACATCCGACAATGTATGGAGGAGTTATAAGGAGTTGTTTGTTTATACAAACAAACGACTGCCACGCCCACCTGGTATAACGTAGGAAAAATCTGTCGTCAAGTTTACATCATCAAGGTCTGAGGATGATACAATGCGAATCTTAAGTCTGTGGAGTCAAAACTGCAGGAGGAGTTCGTTAAAGTGCAAGGCCTGGAAATGGGGAAAATGGCGGAAAAAATGCACCTGTGATCCAAGATGGCCGACTTCCTGTTGGACTTAGGGTATGGGTCCAAGAGGCTTTATTGTGCGTCTGGTCATGATATATATGAATCCTAAATTTCGTTCATGTACGTGCATGTAGAAGGCGGGGCTTCAACTTTTAATGTTCTAGGGGGCGCTGTAGAGTCATTTTGCAACTTAAAAGGTTGCGGTTATATCAAAAAATAATATTCGTGAGTCTTGATGAGTGTGTCCAATTTGGTGAGTTTTAGAGCTTGTCAGTACATGCTAAGTGGGAAAAGGCATTAGGGGGCGCTACTGAGCTGTTGGGGCAAAATATTGGGCAAATGTGGTATCAGATGAAAGAGCTCATGATTTGAAACCTACGTGGCAGGTTTCATGATTCTGTGAACATCGTAAAGTCCTCAAAGCGGTGTTCGAAAAATGAAAATCGGTGCACGCCACGCCGCGTGGGCGACTTCCTGTTTGGTAAAAAAATTCCACAAAATTAATTTCCCAATGATCCAATGAGAGCTGTAACATATTTAAATTTCATGGCTATCCGAGAGGATTTGTGGTCACATGACCCGACGTTAGGGGGCGCTAGCGAGTCCCCTTACCACGCTTGCGTCCAATCACATTGAATTAAATAAATTTTCACCAGCTGCGACGTGTGTGCAGAATTTCATGAGTTTTCATTTATGTTCAAGCCGCCAAAAATGCGATTCATTACACGGCATAAGAACGTGAATAATAATAATAAGAATCCTGGCAAAAGCAATAGGTCCCTCACTGACTTGTCAGTGCTCGGGCCCTAATAATAATAATAATAAGAATCCTGGCAAAAGCAATAGGTCCCTCACTGACTTGTCAGTGCTCGGGCCCTAATAATAATAGGAATAATAATAAAAATTCCGGCAAAAGCAATAGGTCCCTCACTGACTTGTCAGTGCTCGGGCCCTAATAAAAAGAGAAACTAGTTTAGGAGGATCAATAAAGTTCCCCTCCCTATTATCAGCTTCATGTGGTTAAAGGTGTAATACTCTCCATCAGCCACTAGATGGCTCTCTGGCGCCAACATCAGATCAACCTGTCAAACCAGATACAGCTGATCATTTATGTCACTGCGTTGCCTGTTTCTGCTTCAAATGCTTTAAGAAAGATATTTTATAAACAGTTTGGATTAAATTCAGGTTGAATTGACCAACATGCACACAGAGAGAGTGTGACTTCAGCCAATCCAGTGAAAGCAGACATATGCTGACATCATAATCATTATATGCCATTAAAATACATTAAAATACATTAAAATACACTTTGTAATTTACTAAACTAAACTCTACAAAATGTAACAGCTCGTCCAGTTTTTACACTCGGCTCTTTACTGTTCTATTAGCAGCTAGTGAGGAAGTATAACTCAATTTTACTTTTTAAAAAATCAATAAAGCCTCATATTTCAATCTCATTTTGACAATATAGATTCTTTACTGCAGTAAAAGTACAAAAACAGCAAACAGTAAAAATACTCCTAATTTAAGTTAAAGTCCATATGTGGAGCTGAGCCTGTCCTCACATGTAACTGTGTAAACAGAGGTAGTACAAGTTCTTAATTATGCTTCTACTTTTAATTAAAATGACAGAAATGATGAGTTTGATGAATTAAAGTGAAACAGAAGCTGCCTTCATCTTATTTCTTCACAAAGCAATTGAATACTGCAGTAAAGTGCTAGTACCTCAAACTGTACTACAGTATAGTACTAGTACCTCAAACTGTACTACAGTAAAATACTAGTACCTCAAACAGTACTACAGTAAAGTACTAGTACCTCAAACTGTACTGCAGTAAAGTACTAGTACCTCAAACTGTACTACAGTAAAGTACAAGTACCTCTAACTGTACTACAGTAAAGTACAAGTACCTCTAACTGTACTACAGTAAAGTACTAGTACCTCTAACTGTACTGCAGTAAAGTACAAGTACCTCAAACTGTACTACAGTAAAGTACTAGTACCTCAAACTGTACTGCAGTAAAGTACTAGTACCTCTAACTGTACTGCAGTAAAGTACAAGTACCTCAAACTGTACTGCAGTAAAGTACTAGTACCTCAAACTGTACTACAGTATAGTACAAGTACCTCAAACTGTACTACAGTAAAGTACTAGTACCTCAAACTGTACTACAGTAAAGTACAAGTACCTCAGACTGTACTGCAGTAAAGTACTAGTACCTCAAACAGTGCAGTACTAGTTGGAGGCTTCAGGTTAGCAGCAGCTCTAAATGAAGGACAGTCAGTCGTAGTATTGAGCTCGATGTGACTTTATGATCTGATGCTTATCTCCATCATAATATCAGGTGAGTCATTGTTCACTGCTACAACTGTTTATTCAAATATGATCATGAGTTAAAGCCACACAGGACTGAAATGTTCTACTGGTGCTGTATTGATCCAAATGATTCTCAGAGTGTAATAAACCATTTTCACTACACACATGTTGACAAAGCAGGAACATCACAGGTGGGATTGATAATGTTAATGATGACTATGACATTTAAAATATTACGATACTAATCCAGGTTCCCTTAACCTTTGTGTCGTCCTCCCGGGTCAAATTGACCCGTCTGTTTTAACTGTTCCTTCCTTCCTTCCTTCCTTCCTTCCTTCCTTCCTTCTCTCTTTCTTTCCTTGCTCTCTCTTTCCTCCCTTCCTCCCTTCCTTCCGTCCTTCTTTCCTTTCCTTCCCTTCCTCCCTTCCTTCTTTCCTCCCTCCCTCCTTCTCTCTTTCTTTCCTCCCCCCTACCTTCTTTCCTCTGTCCTTTCCTTCCTTCCTACCTACCTTCCGTCCTTCCTTCCTTCCTTTCCTTCCTCCCTCCCTCCTACCTTCCGTCCTTCCTCCCTCCCTCCTTCCTTCCTCCTTTCCTTCCTTCTTCCTTCCTTCCATCATTCATTCCTTCCTTCCTTCCTTCTTCCTCCCTTCCTTCCTTCCTTCCTTCCTTCCTTCCTTCCTTCCTTCCTTCCTTCCTTCCTTCCTTCCTCCCTTCCTTCCTTGACCTTCATTAGATTCCCATTAACACATTTAGGTCTCTGTCTTGTATCCATAGTAACAGGCGTGTAGTGTAGACACACTTTAGAGCGTTTAGGAGGCATCTTGGCTGCTGAACTGCTAAGCGCACTAACTCACATTCACCATGACTTCACCACCACAGACGGGTCGTAGCTGCTGTGGCAGTGGACCAATCACATGTTGCATTAAATACAGGAACACTTGTGTTGATTGGCTGTGAGCAAGTCCATACAAATAGTCATATTTTCTAGCTCTGGGTGCAAAAAGGATCGATTGCAAGTAACTGCAAAGTGCGCAGGAAACAACATCCAATCTGACAGAAATCCAACCCGATTCTAACATCGGTCTGTGATGAATCGGACAGTGTCTTCCCCGCTTTGGTGCATGATGTGTTCATATTTGATTCATATTCAGTTCCATCCCTCTTCCTCTATCCAGCCTGCATAGAGACACTGAGGAGCAGCAACTATCCAACAGCAGGTTCAGATCAAACTCAAACCCAACTCCAAACCCAGCATACAGAGGTTCAGTGAATGTGGTGTTGAAGGTGTGGAGGTGGATCAGTGAGTCAGAGGAGACTCTGTAGAACGACAGAGTGCCAGCAGGACAGTCCACATACACTGCTACTCTGTTAGAGACAGAGGAAGAGGATGAGGAGGAGATGGATGTTTTTCTGTTACTGTGCCAGACAGAGTAACGACCAGTGGGAGAGCAGAACAGACTCCAGGACCGATCATTCATTCCAAACCAACAGTCATCACTGTTTCCTTTCCTGCTGATTCTTCTGTAACTCACTGATATATTAACTCCTCCTCTCCACTTGACCTCCCAGTAACAGCGACCAGTCAGACCATCACTACACAGCAGCTGAGGCCAGTAGTCAAATCTGTCTGGATGTTCAGGATATGACTGATCCTCCACCACACGTTTCACCTTCCTGTTGTTATCAGACAGTTTGAGGTTTATGTGTGCTGTGTTTGGATCCAGTGTGAGTTCACGAGCATCTGATGGAGAGAACGAGACACAATACATTAAGATGTTTAGGCCACGTGTCTGGACATCGTCATTATTTTACATTCAGGTGACTTTGCTACAAAAAATATCAAACTTCATTGGTGGTACGATTGTTGTTTTAGTGAAACATAACTTTGAAAGTCAATGTGAAGATGCTGTGAAAACGTGTCTAGTTAACGATTACAGATTAAGGCAAAAATGTGTGTAGTTTTTTTGGTTTATGAGTTTAAATGTGTAATATAATGGGATAATAATCCCACTTTTGTAAAATTGTACATTCAGATTTTTGCCTGCAAACATCATTCTGTGAGTTTGTGCATTCAGAGTTGCCAGTTGTGATTCACACACTCACAGACACAGTCACAGCTTTATAAGAAAGTATTTATTTCGCATAAACCCTAGAATGGATGACATTAAAAGGTGAATAGGTGATTGTACATTATGCTGAACCATCAGACAGCAAAATGCTGCATTACAGCTTTTAAATTACTCTATAAAGTTATAATCCTTCAGACTTCAGTTCAGTTACAGTTTAACTGCTTCAGCAATAATCTTGTTTCATATTAGTATTTTAAATGGACCTCTATCTTTTTGAAGAGTTTAATTACTTTGTACTGTCTGACTTTGTGACTTTATTTTTTGCCTTCTCTTATCTATTGTGTTGACAGCTGATTCATATTTATTATTGCCCTTTACAAGGATAACAGAGTTGTATGGGATTGAACTGGAACTGGGTGACTAAAGGGAAGTGGTATGGGCATTTTTCGTTTTCCTCTCATGAATCAAACTGTATAAACATACTTACACTTCTTTATACCAGGTTTCAGCCTCCACACTCCACCATGATCCATCCTGCAGGAGAAACACAGTCAGACACACACTGGTGATGCTGGCTGGATCAGTACCCCCAGGGGCCCCTGGGCCCCTTCAAAATAAGAGTCACTGAAGTGAAAGACGCAACTTATCACACTGCAAAAGCCCAGATATAATGCACTTGACAACTTAACTCCCACACACAGGCCTATAGCAGCATCACACCACAGTGATGCAAAACACATGAAGCAAACAGCTTATCCAAAATGTATATATATTTATTTATTACATTATCTGATCACCCAGTCACAACAGATAATACTACTGAATGCACCCACAGAATAATGGTTCTTACCATCAGAGGTTCCTCTTTCTTTCTCTTTGTTATAGATCAGGTGTCCATCTGTCTGTCTCTACTTGAGAGTGTCCACCTGTCTGTCCATACCTGAGAGTGTCCATCTGTCTGTCTCTACCTGAGAGTGTCCACCTGTCTGTCTCTACCTGAGAGTGTCCACCTGTCTGTCCATACCTGAGAGTGTCCACCTGTCTGTCCATACCCGAGAGTGTCCATCTGTCCATACCTGAGAGTGTCCACCTGTCTGTCTCTACCTGAGAGTGTCCACCTATCTGTCCATACTTGAGAGTGTCCACCTGTCTGTCCATACCTGAGAGTTTCCACCTGTCTGTCTCTACCTGAGAGTGTCCACCTGTCTGTCTCTACCTGAGAGTGTCCACCTGTCTATCTATACCTGAGAGTGTCCATCTGTCTCTACCTGAGAGTGTCTATCTGTATGTCCATACCTGAGAGTGTCCATCTGTCCATACCTGAGAGTGTCCATCTGTTTGTCCATACCTGAGAGTGTCCACCTATCTGTCCATACCTGAGAGTGTCCATCTGTCCATACCTGAGAGTGTCCACCTGTCTGTCCATACCTGAGAGTATCCACCTGTCTGTCCATACCTGAGAGTGTCCAGTCTCCAGTGTGGATCCTCCAGTCCAGCAGACAGAAGCTTCTCTCCTGAGTCTCCTGGATGATTGTAGCTCAGGTCCAGCTCTCTCAGATGGGAGGGGTTGGAGCTCAGAGCTGAGGCCAGAGAAGCACAGCCTTCCTCTGTGATCAGACATCCTGACAGACTGAATAGAATAGAATAGACTTTATGGTCATTGCACAAGATGTACAACTACATTTTCTGTGCCGTGCCTGAATATAAAAACTAAAGAAATAGACAGTAATAAATACACAAACACATAATATATTTTTAAAAAGCATTAAAATCAGCTTGAAAGCAGTGTTGCACATGTTTTAGGAGTTGTGTACAGGTGAATAAAATGAGTCGTCCCTACCTGAAGGTTCATCACTCTCCATATATCCAGGATATTTGTATTATTAATGAACATATTAAAAACATGTACTTGAGGCATTTCTTTACAGTCTCTTCATGAGGGTTCTATCAACATATGTGTCTAAGACGTATTAAAGCCCCACGATGTCCGTCGTTAGTGCAAAAACCTTCTAAAATAAAGGGATTATCTATGTTGGGGTAATATATATTATTCACCAGTTACTATAATGTAACAGCCGTCTCTGTAACTCTGCAACTAGTTAAAACTAGGAACATAAGTTAAGGACATAAAGGCCTGGATGACCTGCAACTTCCTGCTACTAAACTCAGAAAACACTGAAGTTATTGTGCTTGGCCTCAAACACGTAAGACATCCTGAACTCCTGTTCTCTATTCACTGATGAATGGGCTCCTTAATGAAAAATCAGTAATTCTGTGTTGTATATTTTCTGTTATTGATTCAATTATAATAGATGTTCATGACTTAATGCAAATTGAGTCTGCATTGAAGATTAAATGACAGAAACATAAATCCTGCCTCACATGTTGGTGTGGAAGGAGTTTTACTTACTGTATACTTGATGTTACATCACTTCAGCTCAGACAGTACACTAAATGTTTTTGATATCATAAACTCTTCATGTAAAGTAGAAACTGAGGAGAAGCCAAAATATTACTTTATATACACAGTAATAAAACTGACCTGAGATTTTCCAGTGTACAGTGTGGACTCTCTAGTCCAGCAGAAAGCTGCTTCACTCCTGAATCCTGCAGGTTGTTGTCACTCAGGTCCAGATCTCTCAGATGGGAGGAGTTGGAGCGCAGAGCTGAGGCCAGAGAAGCACAGCTTCCCTCTGTGATCAGACATCCTGACAGCCTGCATTGTTTTATAACATTTACTTTATTATAGAATGTACTTTATTAACCATCATAAACAGTTAATTCAATAATAGCTTGCCTGTGATGATCTGCTTTGTGTTATGAGAACTCAGGAATCATATCGGTAATATCAGAAATTTTCAAAAAGTATTTTCCTAGTTTTTACTGATATTACCCTGCATGCAGAGCAGAATTTAAATGGTAATCTGCTCAGAAAAATGTAAATCCTGACCTGAGAGTCTTCAGTGTACAGTGTGGACTCTCCAGTCCAGCAGAAAGCTGCTCCACTCCTGAATCCTGCAGGTTGTTGTTACTCAGGTCCAGATCTCTCAGACTAGAGGACTGGGAGCTGAGAACTGAGGACAGAGCTGCACAGCTTCTATGTGAGAGGTTACAGTCAGTCAACCTGAGGAAGAGTAACGCTGGATTTATATTTTGGCATTTAGCGTCAACTTGAACTCATAATTGCTACAAGTTTATGTTTTCAAACTTCACCATGGCTGACATACTTCTCTGATGACAGTAGAGATTGATCAGAGAGAAGACAACATGGAGCAAATGTACAAATGCCATAGTTCACTGAAACTCATGTAGGAGTTTTTATTTATTCCTGTATGAGTAAGGTGATAAAAGGTCATAATTTAATAATGTGCCTATTACAAAATAAAAATGTTGAAGACATATCTTTTTGCACATAATGCAAGAAGTCATCTTTTTGTGCAAATAACTTGAAATATATTGTAATAAGTTAAATTCTAGTGCTTTAAGGTCCAGTTTGTATTTAATATGTAGTATTTCCAATTGTGCCCATGCATTAACATGTATAGAGTTATCATTCAGATACAGATCACACACTATTATTGCAGATTGTTCCTTGATGAGCATTTTAAGTGTTTTACTGATTAAATATATATGAAGTTGTTCTGTGTCACCGGTCCCCAAAAAACAATGAACTAGAGTAAAACATATGCTGCTGGTATCTACGGCAGGTCTCTCCATCGCCTCTTATATCACGGATAAATTCTACTTTTATACATAAAAGCTGCAACATTTTGTTTCAATCATCACATTTGAGTTGATCTCCAAACACCTACAGAGCTTTGTTGGAGGCTTTGACCACTGGCAGCAGCCCCAGAAGAGCCTCCTCTGAAGCAGAGTATTTCTTCAGGTCTAACACGTCCAGACCTTTTTCTGATGACAGTAAGATGAAGCCCAGAGCTGACCACTGAGCACGAGACAGTTTATCTGTGGAGAGACTTCCTGATCTCAGGGACTGTTGGATCTCCTCCACTAGAGAACGATCATTCAGTTCATTCAGACAGTGGAACAGATTGATGCTTCTCTCTGCAGACACATTCTCAGTGATCTTCTTCTTAATGTACTCGACTGTTTCCTGATTGGCCGGTGAGCTACTTCCTGTCTGTATCAGCAGGCCTCGTAGGAGAGTCTGATTGGTCTGAAGTGAAAGACCCAGGAGGAAGCGGAGGAACAAGTCCAGGTGTCCATTTGGACTCTTTAAGGCTTTTTTCACCGCGTGTTTGTGGACTTTTGTTGTTGATGTTTTTCTGAAACACATCTGCAGACTTCGTACTCGTGAAACGGACATCAGGTTTTTGTTGTAGTTTGTGAGTGAAATGTTCACGTGAACAGCAGCCAGAAACTCGTGGATGTTCAAGTGATTAAAGCAGAACATCTTTCTCTGGATGTCGAACTTCCTCTGGCAGTTCAGCTGTCTGAAGATGTGAGTGAACACTGCAGAGTACTTTGAGGCAGCTCTCAGATGAAGGCCGCTGTTTTTAAGGTCTTCCTCGTCAAAGATTTTGTTGTTCTTCAGTAGTTGTTGAAAAGCTAGTTTAGCCAGTGACTGAAGGTACTGAATGCACTTGTCCAGGCTGTATGTCTGCTTTGCCTGGTTAATCTGAAGCAGCAGGAAGTGGATGTACATCTCAGTCAGGGTCTTGGGCAGCTCTCCTCTCTCTCTGCTTTTCAACACATCCTCCAGAACTGTAGCAGTGATCCAGCAGAAGACTGGGATGTGGCACATGATGTGGAGGCTTCGTGATGTCTTGATGTGGGAGATGATGGTGCTGGCCTGCTCCTCATCTCTGAATCTCTTCCTGAAGTACTCCTCCTTCTGTGGGTCAGTGAACCCTCTGATCTCTGTCACCATGCCGACACACTCGGGAGGGATCTGATTGGCTGCTGCAGGTCGTGTGGTTATCCAGAGGTGAGCAGAGGGAAGCAGTTTCCCCCTGATGAGGTTTGTCAGCAGCACATCCACTGAGGTGGACTCTGTCACATCCAGACAGGGATTTGCTTTGGTCGTGAAGTCTAACAGAAGATGGCTCTCATCCAGTCCGTCGAGCACAAACAGAAGTTTGATTTCACTTTTGTCAACATTTCTGGAGCTCTGTAAATTTGTGAAGATGTCATTAAGAGTTTCCTCCTTTATGCTGTTGGTTTCTGGGATACATGTGTGAATCAGCTCCGCCAAACTAAACCTTTCTTTCCTCCAGAAATTCAGCTGCCGGACAGCGAATGGAAACACGAGATGCAAATCTTGATTCTCTCTTTTTTCAGCCCAGTCTGACACAAACATCTGCACAAGGAATGATTTGCCAAAACCTGTGATCCCATTGGTCAGCACTGTTCTTACAGGTGTGCCTTGTCTGCAGAGGTGTTGGAAGATGTGGCTGGCTTTCATTGGTTCTCCTGATGTCACGTTGGCGTTTCTGTTCTGTCCGTCTGCGATGAATAGCTCCACATTCACGCTGTGCTGCCTCTCGGCCCACGCTTTAAACCCGTCCTGCAGCTCAGACTGCAGCTTGAGATGGAGCGACGCTTCAGAGGGTGGAGGCTGTGGTACTGGCATCATCACACGTTGTTCCTCTGTGAAGAACAAAGTAACACCCATGAAAAATAAATCTCACAGTATGAAACGCCAATCCAAGTGAAGTTCGTATCATAACTGAAGAATCTTCACTGTGTCAAATGTTAAATTCAGCTGAGATTCAATTCCAGATTTTTTAGTAAAACTTTTATCTAATCCCTCTCTTTTTTATGAGAAAAAAGGAAGTTGAATTACATCAACATCACATACAGTGCAAGGCTTGTTCAAACATTAACCCTGCACACTGGCTCCAGTCCACAAAATCAATTCAAATATACTCACCAAATGTGCTGCAGCAGGTTTTAGGTTCCTCACAGCAGCTGTTGCATGAACACACCTCTTCAACTGAAACATAAATCAACTTGCTTTCATTTTAAAATACTTTTGCATTCTTTCAGGTAATAACTGATTTAAAAACCACAACTAAATAAATCAATATCATCCACAAATAAAATAAATCTTTGTGCCGTCAATTAAAAACTCCTAAGTCTAGACCAATAGCATCAAGCCTTTGTTTCTGGATACAGGTGCAGTATATAACCACAGTATATTCTATATTATTACATAATATTTTCTGCTCTAGTTGATATTTCCTGCATAAAAAAACTGGTTTGTATGAGTTGTAGTACCTGCAGCTCAGTTTTAGAAGAGTAGATATGTCAAAGTATAATAGTAATAAAGAGGTTTGTATATTTGTATATTGTAGTTTGTGAGAAGGACTTTACCTTCAGTGTGTCTGCTGACAGGTGTGAGGTCAGGAAGCAGAGCAGTCTGTGGCTCAACACATGAAGCTTCTTTATTCTCTGAAGTCTCTCCAACATCACTGACTTCCACTGAGAGGAAGAAACATATCAGAAGGTGACATTAGACCTGGTTACTACAGGGGGGCGAAAGCCTGATCATCGCTGCTTGCAGCTTTAATTCTTCTTCTTGTTAGGGCCTGAGCCCACCAATGGCGGGCGAAGTCCTGTTGTATCTGTAAAGATTATTAGGCCCCAAGCACTAAACAGTGCGAAGGCCCTATTGTAATCGTAGTGATTATAATTATAGTGCTGACAAAACACTTTTTTGACAGCCTAAACGTGCCCCAAAACTCACAAAAATGTGCACGCACATCAGACTCGGCAAAGACTTTGATATTTTATGGTTCGCCAAAATGGCCGCCGCAAAATGGCTCAATAGCACCCCCTAACGAATATAAAAATGTGAAAGATTGACGTACTTGAACAAAATTTGGTAAATATATGTATCATGTACACACGCACAAAAAAGTCTGGGGGACCCACAATGTCACTCCAACAGGAAGTCGGCCATTTTAAAAAATATGTGCGATTTTGGCAATTTCCACGCCTCGTACTTTAACGAACTTGTTCTAGGGATTTAATCCAAACGACTTCAAGTTCACTCAGAAACATCTCAAGACATTGGAGATGAAAAGTTATCAAAAACTTTCTAATTAGGGAATTGGTTTGAGCGTAATGGGCGTTGTAAAATGGCTCAATACCGCCCCCTAGAAAATTTAAAAAATGGAGCCCCTCAACTCAGATTGACATAGACAAACAAAAATCGGTACACATATGTATCGTGTAAAGACGCACTAAAAAGTCTTTTGGACCCATACCCTCACTCCAACAGGGATTCGGCCATTTTGAATCGAACTTATCGTATTTGAACAAACTCCTCCTAGAGATTTAATCCGACCAACTTCAAATTCACTCAGAAACATCTTGAGACATTGGAGATGAAAAGTTACCAAAATCTTTTTGATTACTGGTTTGGCTGCTTCGTGGCGATGTGAAGAGTTTTGCGGTTTCGCCATTAAACAGGAACTGCTGGCCAAATGGGGGTACTGCACCCCGTAGAAGATTAAGGAAATTGAGCCCCTCCCTCCAGATTGACGTAGATGAACGAAATGTGGAAAGCATATGTATCATCTAAAGACGCGCCAAAAAGTCTCTTGGACCGATATCCTCACGAGGTAAAATGGCTCAATAGCGCCCCCTACAATATTAATAAAATTGAGCCCCTCGCCACAGATTTAGGACTTTACCTTCAGTGTGTCTGCTGACAGGTGTGAGGTCAGGAAGCAGAGCAGTCTGTGGCTCAACACATGAAGCTTCTTTATTCTCTGAAGTCTCTCCAACATCACTGACTTCCACTGAGATGAAGAAACATATCAGAAGGTGACATTAGACCTGGTTACTGTGCTGCTGACTCATTTATTGCTGGTCATATTGGGACTCATTACTTTTGAGTTATTATTTATAATGTATGTGTTAAGGAGCATTTATTAAAAATCCTAATAAATCCTGTTGTTAGGTCACATTATATGTTGATGTTTATCAGCTATGCTCTGTTACTCGTTCATGTTTCCTCTAGAGCTGCAACCAATCATTAACAAGGTTTTATAACTCATTTCAGGAACAAAGACGACTCCTCATACTTCCCTGATTAAGTCAGACCTCATCCTCTCCTCTCTCCTTCGTCTCAGTTGTCACATCCCTTCTTCCCAAACCCTTTCTAACCTTCTCGCTTACATTTGACTTCAGGAACCATGAGGGCTCCATCCAGGACCGGAAGAAGACACGGCTCCCTATCCACCACATACCCATCCCTTCATCCCTTCATCCCTTCATCCCTCCATCCCTCTACTATTGTTGCTATAAATCTTTAAACTCATATCTAAGTAGGTGTGGTCTCTCAGAGTGTAAACGCCTCCTTCACTGCAGTCGTACTGTACAAATCTCTGCTCCATCAAATCTATCTGACTTTCAGAAACATCTCCATTAAATCCTCCCGTTTCTTTCTGAGCAGCGTGCCGACAAAGACGGCGTGATGAGCCTACACGATACCAGCAGAGTGACCAACACAGCCACGCATGTTCCTTACTAATGTGGCTCTATTTAAAAGGGAAATAAACATTATAAGATTTATTACAAAGAAGCTTTGTTACAACAAAGAAACACTCTACCAAACACACCTTAACTTGCTTTGTGTGTTATGTTTAGTTAAAAAAAACAAAAACATTTCTGTTTAGTGTTGAATAAGTTAATTGTTTGTAACCTGTTCTGCTGTGCTTGCAGTCACTCCTCTGGTTAGACCTGAAACTGCCAAACCATACTGGAGGCTACTTATGTACCTATGTGTTTAAATATGTTTTTGATTGAACTGTAAATATTGGTGTATAACCAGGTGTTAATCTGTGAGATCAGTGATAAGAAATTACCGATTAGCTTTTTATTTCTCTAACCCACATCCTCCTCTGTTTCAGGTATCTCTCCACTCTAATAATTAACTCATTATCAAGCCTTTGACGAGCTTCAGCTTCTTGATAACGAGTTAATAATTAGAGTCAGGAGTGTTAGAGGAGATACCTGAAACATGCAGAGCAGCAGCTCTCCAGGAGCCACTGCTCTTTAAAACAGTTAAGAGATAGTTTAGTGCAGCTGTCTCAGGATGTTCTCACACCAGGCCTGTTTGCCTTGTACTGTGCCTAAGCCTGATTGTTGCCCCTCCCCACTCCCACACTCCCCCCACTGGCCTGCACTCACATTGCATCTACTCTTGCATCCCTACGTCATCACACTGCAATCTTTTATGTTGAAAAAAAGCGCTCGTTCAGCACGATGGAGTTGATCATTTTACTCAGTGGCCTGGACATGACATGGACAACCGAACTAAAAACCATTTATCATACATGTGTAATATTTGGTGAGCAGGTGTTCAGTGGTTTGCTCACCTGCACCAGGTGCTGCACCAGCTGACTGACCTGCAGCACATAGACATCAAATCAATTATAGTTAATTGTTGTTAATTGTAGTTAGTTATCATTTAGACTGCTCAGACTGCGTGATGTGTGTCTAGGACTGACCTTCAGCTCCAGATTCAGTGTTTGACAAACTCTCCACCAGATCATTCCTCTTCATCCTCTTTAAAACCCTCTTGGCCACCTCCACACACTGCTGCCTGTAGGTCTGCACCATCAGGTCCACGGTGTCCGGCCTGTCTGCTGTCTCCAGTCGGCTCTTTGGGATCACCGGGAAGTCCTTCAGGAAGTCGGCCTGCTGCAGGTACCATTTGAAGGATTTTAGCTCCCTGTCGCCCAAATCCTCCAAAGCTTCCAGCAGCTCGATGGCCGTCGCCATCGCTGCTCAAATCAGAGGAAGTCTTCACTAAAACGTCTAAAATAATTTCTATCTGTCATCATTTAAAAATATGTTTTCCTGCTCTGTTCACAGACATTTAACATCGTGATCAAACCTTCATAAAGTATTAGCCATAAAAGCCGTTGGCACACACTGAAGTCTGCAAGTCTTTGTGGTTTCTGCAGCAGCGTCTAACAGGAAGTTACTATGGTGTAAACACATCCTGTTTCTACAACTGAAAGCACAGAAAGAGCTGCTGATAATACACACTGTCTGATTCATTGTTACAGTATTATCATTATTCACTAAACCTGGTTATTTACTTAATGCTCCAACACCAACACATTAAGATAACTTGTTTTGTCACAAACACAAAAATGCTGAATTAACTATCATAGAAACTGGAGAACTAGTCAATCAGAGTTAATCATCTGAGATTGGCAGATCTGCAGCGCCACCATCTGGCCACGGTGGGAACACTTTCTGACCTGCAATGATTCAGCTGCTAATTTAATACCTCATTAACTATCAGGAATCAGAACTATCAGATTAGATTAAATAAATGTTGTTATATGACATAAAACATCAGAACCAGGTTTATTACTGAGTATGTGTCTACACATACAGGACCTTGGCTTGGTGTTGTTGTTCATAATGATAAAAAATATACAAGAAAAAGAGAAAAAGAACCACAGGCGATAAAAATACACAAATAAAAATATAAATATGTTCCAAGTGAAAAGAACTGTGGAACTTATTGTCATGTTGAAGATATTCAGCAGGTAAAAGTTCACAGTATCAAACATTATAAATGGTACAATATAACATTAATACTTTAATTGAAGGTATGAAGCATGAAGTGAGCAGGTTGGCAGAATGATACTAAGGACACAAAATGTATGAAATCTTTTTTAATATTTACTTTATTCACAAAAGAAAACATTGTTTTAAAAATAAGAATCATCATTTTATTATTAAAGCTCTTCAAATAACAAATAATCATCAGTAAACCGTCAATTAATAAAAGTCCATACCTAGAAAAAAGAAGCTAAATAAATGCAATTCATGAAAAGTTATAAATTACAGTAGTAGAATAATAAAAAATCAGTAATTACATAATTAAATACAAATAACAATCATCATGCTTTTAAAGGCTTTTAAAGGCTTTAAAAGTACCATAGTGTGTTTACTGTAATGATTCCTCCTGTTCATACTGACCATTAGAAGATCCCTTCATCATGTTTACTGTAATGATTCCTCCTGTTCATACTGACCATCAGAAGATCCCTTCATCATGTTTACTGTAATGATTCCTCCTGTTCATACTGACCATTAGAAGATCCCTTCATCATGTTTACTGTAATGATTCCTCCTGTTCATACTGACCATTAGAAGATCCCTGTTGGGGCTGCCCAGCAGCCAGCAGCCAGTCAGCCAAGCACAGGTGCTGGCAATGAGGATGACGAGCAGCCCAGCTGCTCCACATCATCTACGCTGCCTGAGTATAAGAGGAGGCTGAGAGGAGGCGCCCGCCGCTTGAACGTTGACTATTGTGGTCAGTTTAGCCGGCTGTGTCCTAGCAGCATTTTCGGCACTCGTGAAAGACTGTGTGTTGTATTCTTTGCTAACCCTGTTCTCTTTTGTGTTTGTTCCAGGCTCCCTCCGCAAACCCAGTGTCTCCTCGCTCCATCCACGCCTTCCAAGCCCCTCACCTTCACCCCCACCAAACCACCACGTGGACCCTCCACCCTCTCACCTCTCCCAGGATACCCCCTCTCTCCCTCCTCGGCCCAGCTCCACTCCGACGTAACGCCCCTTTAATAAATCTGTTCAACTTGCACCACGATTCTGTGTCTTTGTCTCTGGGGTACCTGGCACATTTGGCTACTGGGACTTTAGAGCTTAACAGAACGTTCAAGCCAATATGAGCCAAGCCGGGTCCCCAGGGGCAGGGAACCAGACTCCTGCAGAATTAGGAGGTTTGATTGCCAAGCAGGCCTTTGACCTTGCCGAGCTGCAGCAGGAGTTGAAGAAGGCCTTTCCCACTGTGCAAAGTCGTATTGCAGTGCTGGAAAATGCCTCCCGTTCCACAGTAGGATCTGTGGCGTCCCTTTCCATGCAAGTGAGCGCCATCTCCGGAGCTTTGGCCGACATTCAGAAATCCCTGGATACCCTTACAGCCCAAACCCCTGTCAGCGGACTTCCAGATCCCGTCGCCAACACCAGCCCCAGCCCTCCCAGTGTAGCAGCGGGTTCTGCGGCCTCCCCAGTCCAAGCGCACCCCCAATCTGAGCCCAACTTAGTCAGCCCTAGGCCCTTCGACGGAGATTTCAACCGCTGTCGGGGTTTCCTCGCTCAATGTGGGTTACTTTTCACTCATCAGCCATCCAGATATTCTTCCGATGGGTCTAGGATTGCCTTGGTCATGTCTCTTCTTGTTGATGAGGCTCTCAGCTGGGCTATAGCTGCAGTTGAAGTCAACCTTTCTCTGGCTACCGACTACGCACAGTTTAAGAGGGAGTTTCAGGCAGTGTTCGATCACCCTGTAGACGGGAAGGACGCCGCCAGTCGTTTGCTGGTAATCCGTCAGGGGTCTCGCTCTGTGGCTCAGTATACCCTGGAGTTCCGGATCCTGGCAGCGGAGAGCCGATGGGACACCAATGCTCTTCTCAGTGTTTATCGCAAGGGGCTGAGTGATGCCATTAAGGATCTCATTGTCCGTGACTGCCCCGAGACCATCAACGACTTAATATCCCTGGCCCTCCAGATGGACTCCCGGCTTCAGGAACGACGCACAGACAGAGTCCATCGAAGCTCTCCTCGCCAACCCTCTCACCGCCCAGCTACGGAAGTTTTCTGCCAGCCGAGCTCAGCCCCCTCCTTCACCTCTGCGTTCCCCGGCTCCTTCTACACCTGGCCCAGGGGAACCCATGGAGATCGGCCGATCACGACTCACACCAGAGGAGAGGGAACAGAGACTGAACAACAGGCTGTGTCTCTACTGTGGTGAGTCAAATCATTTCATTCGCTCTTGCCCCACTCGCCCAAAAGATCCTGCTCGCTGGTAGGGGCTATACTGGTGAGCAAGACGATTTTCCCCCAGCCCAAGAAGAATCCCAACCGCCTCTTCCCTGTTACGCTGTCCTGGGGCACAGAGACACTTTCTGTCAGCACCTTCATTGACTCTGGTGCGGATGAGTGCCTCATGGACTATTCCTTTGCTCGCCAAGCAGGTGTCCCCTTGGTTTCCTTAGACCACTCGTTGTTCCCCCAGGCCATAGACGGAAGTCCATTGGGCGCTATCTCCTATTCTACCAGGCCCCTCATGCTCACCTTTTCAGGTAATCACACCGAGTCCATCTGTTTCTTTGTTCTTCGTGCCCCGACTGCGCCCTTGGTGTTGGGTCGACCTTGGTTGGAGAAGCATGAGCCCCACATCTCCTGGGCCTCCGGTCGGATCCTGGGATGGAGCACGACTTGCCATGCAACCTGCCTGCGTTCTGCACTGTCCCCGCCCTGTGGTTCCAAAGCGGTGTCCTCTCCCCCAGACCTCACAGGTGTTCCCCCCGAGTACCATGATCTTGCCCCAGTGTTTAGCAAGGACCGGGCTCTGTCGCTTCCCCCTCACCGGCCGTATGATTGTGCCATCAATCTCCTACCTGGGGCCCCCTTCCCGAAGGGACGGCTTTACAACATCTCTCTTCCAGAGAAGGAAGCAATGCGCAACTACATTGCGGAATCCCTGCATTCAGGCATCATCAGACCCTCGTCTTCCCCCCTTGCAGCAGGCTTTTTCTTTGTGGCGAAAAAGGGATGGCGGCCTGAGACCATGTATTGATTACCGTGGGCTAAACAAACTCACGGTGAAGAATAAATATCCTCTTCCCCTTATCAGCTCCACCCTCGAGCCACTTACTCATGCCAGAGTTTTCACGAAGCTTGACCTCCGCAACGCCTACCACTTAGTCCGGATCAGGGAGGGCGACGAATGGAAAACGGCCTTCAACACCCATCTTGGCCACTTCGAGTATCTAGTTATGCCGTTTGGCCTGTCCAATGCCCCGGCCGTTTTCCAAGCCCTTGTGAACGACGTGCTGAGAGACATGCTTAACATCTTTGTAGTGGTGTACATAGACGACATCCTCATCTTCTCCAAGTCTCTGGAGGAACACCACCAGCACGTCCGCCTGGTTCTTCAGCGGCTGTTGGAGAACCGCCTGTACGTCAAGGCTGAAAAATGTGTGTTCCACTCTGACTCTGTTACGTACCTGGGCAATGTAGTGGAGAATGGACAGACACGTGTGGATCCTGCCAAGGTCAAGGCGGTAGAAGAATGGCCGCGTCCCAACGACCGAACTCAGCTAAGGCGTTTCCTGGGGTTTGCTGGCTTCGTCCGTCGGTTCATCAAGGGTTTCAGTCAAATAGCGGCCCCTCTCAATTCCCTGACCTCCCCCTCTCACCCTTTCTCCTGGACAGCGGAGGCGGAGGCAGCTTTCTGTAAGCTTAAGAGCCTGTTCATTTCAGCTCCTGTGCTGGTCTTCCCCGACCCAACAAGGCAGTTTATCGTCGAAGTAGATGCCTCGGATACGGGCATCGGGGCAGTTCTCTCTCAACGGTCAGAGGGGGACCAGAGAGTGCATCCGTGTGCCTACTTCTCAAGGAGTTACAGCCCCGCTGAGAGGAACTACGACGTGGGTAATAAGGAGCTACTGGCGGTCCATGATGCACTGAAGGAGTGGAGACACTGGTTGGAGGGAGCGAAGCTGCCATTCATAGTGTGGTCAGACCACAAGAATCTCACCTACTTGAGGACAGCAAGGAGGCTTAACTCCAGACAGGCCCGCTGGGCCCTATTCTTCAGCCGGTTTGATTTTGCCCTCAGTTACCGCCCGGGTTCCAAGAACATCAGGGCTGATGCTCTCTCCCGTCAGGCCACTGGGGAACTCCCTGAGATCCAAGAGGTGCCAAACACCATCCTTTCCCCCACCCGAGTCGTGGGTGTGGTCACCTGGCCTATCGACTCCATGGTAAGGCAGGCCCAGCGAACCCAGCCTGATCCGGGCAATGGACCCCGAAACAGGCAGTTCGTTCCCACCTCTGTCCGCCCACAAGTGTTGGAGTGGGGTCACTCCAGTCACATTGCCTGCCACCCAGGGGAACGCCGAACAGCAGAATTCATCAGCCGCAGATTCTGGTGGCCCTCCCTCAACAAGGATGTTAGGGAGTTTGTAGCCGCCTGCACCATCTGCGCCCGGAGCAAGGCCTCCCATCGTCCTCCAGCGGGCCTGCTTCAACCCCTCCCCGTCCCCAATCGGCCATGGTCCCACATAGGTATGGACTTTGTTACAGGGCTCCCGGTATCCCAGGGCAATAATACCATCCTGACTGTGGTTGACCGGTTCTCTAAGGCTGTCCACTTTATTCCACTCCCCAAACTTCCTTCTGCTGCAGAGACCGCAGACCTGCTCACCCTCCATGTTGTTCGGCTGCATGGAATTCCCTTGGACATTGTGTCTGACCGTGGTCCCCAATTCATCTCGAAGGTGTGGCAGGCCTTCTGTAAGGGAATCGGGGCCACAGTCAGCCTCTCCTCTGGCCACCATCCACAGACCAATGGGCAAACAGAGCGTGCCAACCAGACACTTGAGACGGCCCTTCGCTGTGTCACCACCAGCAACCCCTTGACCTGGTCCAGATACCTGCCCTGGGTGGAGTACTCTCTCAACACCATGGAGAGCGCAGCAACTGGTATGTCTCCTTTTCAATGCTCATTGGGTTACCAACCCCCTCTGTTTCCCCAACAGGAGCTGGAGGTGGCAGTCCCGTCCACCAGGGCTCACCTCCGCCGGTGTAAACGGGTCTGGAAGGCCGCCCGGGCTGCGCTACTTCGTGCCACCGCACAAGCTCAGCGTGGGGCCAACCGGCGGAGGGTGCGTGCTCCTGTCTACCAACCTGGCCAGAAGGTTTGGTTGTTGGCCCGGGACCTGCCCCTCCAGACCTCCCAGACCTCAACCCGCAAGCTGAATCCCCGGTATGTTGGCCCCTACTCTGTGGACCACGTCATTAGCCCTGTGGCGGTACGTCTGATTCTCCCTCCTGCTCTCAAGGTTCACCCAGTTTTCCACGTCTCCCAGCTTAAACCTGTGGCCACCAGCGTATTGTCTCCTGTTTCAGCTCCTCCGCCTCCCCGAGTCCTAGCTGATGGTGACCCTGTGTGGACAGTTAGGAAGCTGCTCGCCGTCCGTCGCCGTGGTCGGGGATTCCAGTACTTAGTGGACTGGGAGGACTATGGCCCCGAAGAACGATGCTGGGTGCACTCGTCTTACCTCGCTGACCCCTCCTTGTTGGGTGATTTCTACAGGGACAACCCAGATGCCCCCGGGTGGTCGTCCGGTGCCTCCCCTCAGGGGGGGGGTACTGTTGGGGCTGCCCAGCAGCCAGCAGCCAGTCAGCCCAGCACAGGTGCTGGCAATGAGGATGACGAGCAGCCCAGCTGCTCCACATCATCTACGCTGCCTGAGTATAAGAGGAGGCTGAGAGTAGGCGCCCGCCGCTTGAACGTTGACTATTGTGGTCAGTTTAGCCGGCTGTGTCCTAGCAGCATTTTCGGCACTCGTGAAAGACTGTGTGTTGTATTCTTTGCTAACCCTGTTCTCTTATGTGTTTGTTCCAGGCTCCCTCCGCAAACCCAGTGTCTCCTCGCTCCATCCACGCCTTCCAAGCCCCTCACCTTCACCCCCACCAAACCACCACGTGGACCCTCCACCCTCTCACCTCTCCCAGGATACCCCCTCTCTCCCTCCTCGGCCCAGCTCCACTCCGACGTAACGCCCCTTTAATAAATCTGTTCAACTTGCACCACGATTCTGTGTCTTTGTCTCTGGGGTACCTGGCACATTTGGCTACTGGGACTTTAGAGCTTAACAATCCCTTCATCATGTTTACTGTAATGATTCCTCCTGTTCATACTGACCATTAGAAGATCCCTTCATCATGTTTACTGTAATGATTCCTCCTGTTCATACTGACCATTAGAAGATCCCTTCATCATGTTTACTGTAATGATTCCTCCTGTTCATACTGACCATTAGAAGATCCCTTCATCATGTTTACTGTAATGATTCCTCCTGTTCATACTGACCATTAGAAGATCCCTTCATCATGTTTACAATGGAAGTGATGGAGGACTAAACCCACAGTCCTCCTTCTGTGGAAACATGGATTTAAAAGTTGATCTGAAGCTAATATGAAGCTTCAGCGTCTGAATGAAAGAAAAAATGAAAGGAAGGAAGAAAGAAAGAAAGAAAGCAAGAAAGAAAGAAAGAAAGAAAGAAAGGAAGAAAGAAAGAAGGAAAGAAAAGAGGAGGAAGATGAAGAAAGAAAAAAAGAAAGAAAGAGAGAGGAGGAAAGAAAGAAAAATAGAAGAAAGAAAGAAAGAAAGAACGAAAGAAAGACAGAAAGAAAGAAAGAAAGAAAGAAAGACAGAAAGAAAGAAAGAAAGAAAGAAAGAAAGAAAGAAAGACAGAAAGAAAGAAAGAAAGAAAGACAGAAAGGAGGAAAAGAGGAAGAAAGAAAAGAGAGCAAATGAGCCTTCATCTTCATCTCCTATGTTTCATCTTCAGTGTTTTTAGTATAAGGTCTTTGTGTTACTATGGTTACAGCACAGCTCAACAGGAAACACTAAGAGGGAATCTGATGCTAAACAGACTGTAAATGTGTCAGATATCATTGATATGACTAACTCACACTGATGAAGATCAATAGAAGCTGATCACCTACTTTAAAGGCATTTTGAAGCATCTGTTAATAGTCAGTATGAACAGGAGGAATGATTACAGCAAGGAAAACCTCTGTCATTGGTCATGTTAAGCTTTCGCCACTAGATGTCACCGTTGCATGATTTAAGTCAAGACATTTAAGTTGTACAAGAATGAACTTCTTTGGCTTCAAGGCTCCATTACAGAAAGAATATATTATAAAACAAAAAGCAATAAAAGGTATAAAAGCTGATTTTATTACTTAGTGATGACATCACTGCTGAAAACACTCTTTCCTGTTAGTCAGGATGTTTTTGTTCACAGACTCACAAAATAAGAAATATGGACATTTAGTTGAATTAAACCGTTTTTAACTACTTTCATCTCATTATAACGTCTATTTAAATTGTGTTTAAGTATCTTTTTTTTGTTGTTGCATCTTTTCTGTTGATTTGTGTGTCTTTCTATGTTTTATCCCTTTGACTCTCTGCTGCATAAATATAATTGTCTGACGTATAAAGAAAAATGTTCTTTACCAGCTCGACATGTTATTTGTTGTTATTGATGTTCCTTCTGCCAAATGGTTTCAGAATTTGAATCAGACAGGTTAAAAACTAGTAGCCTGTACGTTGACAGTTCACAATAACTGAATAGAAAAAGAGATAAATACACTGGAGCTTATTGTCCCACATTACCATAATCCACTAAAAGTAGTTTTGCAGGCTGTGACTATAGTAACTTATAAATACTGATGAATCAGCAAAATCATTTTAATTATCATTTCATCTTCAGGACTTTGAGTTACCAGATAAATGAGAGATGATTATTTGTTTAAAAGAAGAAAAACAAAGATGATTTGTGATTTGTGATTTATACATTCGGATTAATTTTCCAAAATGTTTCCTTTTGTGAACTATTTTACTTTTACCTCTTTGGGTTTATTTATTTATTTTATTTTATAAGTGAAACTAACAACTCATCAACATCTGAACCAAGATGAAGAGACACAATTACACACTGATTTATGTGAAGTTTATGAACTGAGGGTTTAATCTCAAATAATGCAGCAAAACTTTGAAGCTTTTCTTATTTAATGTCAATTTTTAATCTGAAAAGTCACAAAAGCTTCAACAAAACTACAGTAAAGTACAAATACCTCAAAATTGAATGTCATTACTTGAGTAAATCTACTGCTGTTGAATAAACATGTACATAAATGAGGTATAACTATATTTTCACATGTAGGTATAAATGAATGTGAGTTTCATGAGGAATAACATCCTTTTCCTGAGTGCTACATCCTTCTCATCGTCCTCCTGCAGGAATCAGAAAAAGAGAATTAGTTGTTTAGATTCAAAGAAAACATGTTGATCATGAGACAAGATCAGAGATGCAGATCCAGACCAGCACTGGGCTGATGCACCGAGTCAAACCGAGTCAGCACATGTGTGAGAACGGCCTGTAAGCTTGACTTTGAGGTTTAAACAGACAGGAGCTAAAATGGAAAGTTTTCAACGAGTCTTTAACTGGAAATCATGCAAAGATATTTCAGTAGAGACCCAGAATATTAATATGGAGCTGGAAATGTGCAGAATATGTCTTCTTCACATCATGATCATAACAATCTGTACATTTTATTTTCAACATGTGACGTCAGAGGGGAATGAGACTTACTCAATTTCCTTCAGTGCAGCTTTGAAAGTTTGAGTGGAACTCTTTAGTTCATCAGCTGCTTTCCTCAGTTCTTCACTGGGCCCAGTTACACTGTTATTTTTAATGGCCCTCTTGTAGTTGTCTATAGTATCTGGCAGTGTCAGTGCCACAGTGAAAACTCCTCCTCCAACCTGGAAAACATAACAAGACTTTTCTAAAACATCAACCACAGTTTGACTGTTAACCATCTGAGGTGTTAAGATGATGGATTTATCAGCCCAACATCAAGATGTGAGCTGCTTCCTCTAATCCAGTTTCAGCAGGGTAACAATTTATATTCTTACTGCTTCATTTCCATCCAGCTGTTTGTATTCACATTTCAATCTGCACATTAAAAAAAAGAGTGTCGTCTCCTTCTGCAGCGGTTTAAAGTGGAGAATCAGCACCACCTGCTATTTATCTGCTCATGTTCACACAGTATGAGAGGATAGAAACAAAAGGTCATTTTAATTTATTTTGCAGAATTTCTGAACATTTGGTTAAAGATTTGTGCTGGATGGAAACTCGTGTCCACTGACTGTGTGTACGTCATTCCTCAGACTACAAGAAATTATAAATTATCAATGATCAAAGACAACAAAAACATTTCTTTGGTGTTGTCTTTCATAACTTACCTGTAATGCTCCTTTGCCAACTCTTTTTAAGGTGTCTAAAGTTGCCTGTCGGACGACACCTGCAGCCTGTTCCCTGATGAAATTTTCCAGGTACCCTGGACCCTTACTCCTGCCCAGCACCCCTGCTGTTTGTAGGGCTTCTTTCAGTTTGAGGATGGCAGGCACCAACACTATTTTTGCCCATCCTACAACCTCCATCCAGGGTATTTTATGTCGTTTTGCGATGGCCCGAAGGATGCACTCTATGACGTAATCATCGGTCACAGCTAGATTTGGACCCTTCCTGATTTCTTTCGTCATCTCTGTTAGACGACTCTGGATCTTTTCTCCAAGCTTTTTATTATCCTCAGAAATCTTCTGTGCTTTTTTGAGTGTGCCTTTTTCTAGCCACCACTCAATTAGCTTTGATGTTAAAGTCACAGTTGACCCGATGGCCCCGGACGCTCCTCCAATTGCGAGTAGGGGAGCTGCTAATCCTCCACTACAGATCGTAGCAATGCCTCCTCCAATCACCGCCAGCCCGCCGATTACAGTGGTAGTGTTTCCTACAGCACAGCCAGCGTTACATTTCTCATTAACAGACTCAAGCTCACCTGCTAATTCTCTCAGGCCATCACTGAAATCTAATCGCTGATCCAACCATGAGATGATGAATTCATACAGCTGATCCTCTGCTGACATGATGAGGCCTGAAAAACATGAAAGAAAATGACAGAACATATACGATAAAGTCTGGAAGCAGACATGTCAAACAGGACAGGAAACAGATGGAATAAAAGAACTAACACTGTCATCCTCCTGAGAGGAACACACCTCGGTAAACGTCATCTTATTGACAGTGGCGGCTTGTGTGGTGCCTTCAAGTTCTACTTCAACACAAGGTGGAGCTCTAACAGTGTAATGTCTCAGTGTGACCAGCGGGTGGAGCTCTAACAGTGTAATGTCTCAGTGTGACCAGCGGGTGGAGCTCTAACAGTGTGATGTCTCAGTGTGACCAGCGGGTGGAGCTCTAACAGTGTGATGTCTCAGTGTGACCAGCGGGTGGAGCTCTAACAGTGTAATGTCTCAGTGTGACCAGCGGGTGGAGCTCTAACAGTGTAATGTCTCAGTGTGACCAGCGGGCGGAGCTCTGACAGTGTAATGTCTCAGTGCGACCAGCGGGCGGAGCTCTGACAGTGTAATGTCTCAGTGTGACCAGCGGGTGGAGCTCTAACAGTGTAATGTCTCAGTGTGACCATCGGGTGGTCTTGCAGATCTGCATTTATAGCATTATGTCTAAATCTCTCACACACACATCCACTTTAACTCATTGCAAACACATGCACGTGCACGCACAGGTTGTCAAACATCTACTGTATAACCTGCTCTATATGTAAAGTGCCTTTGGTGCTGTATCAATAACGATTGATTGATTGATTGATTGATTGATTGATTGTTGATTTACTTTATTTAACAACTAATGTTAAGAACATTTGGTACAAATTAGTTTTGAAAGTTGTTTAATGACAGAATGTGTAGTCATTTAGTTACATGTGTTCATTATAGTTTTTAAGAAACAACCTTTTATGATAATTAGTAGTTTGACACACAAAGCTTCACTGAAAACTAAATATTTTGTCAGTTGAAGAAAAATGAAATCACTTTTTTGAGTTGTTTCTTATTTGTACTAAATCCTCTCTTTACAATGTGTTAAATCCAGGCGGGGAGTTCTGGTCCTCTGAAATGAGGCCAACCAGGAAGTAACTTAAAACTGCATTCTATCAAAAGGCCACCAGGGGGCGGCCGTTTTGGTGTCAAAAGGACTTCCGTCTCTATACAAGTCAATGGAGAATTCACCAACTTCTCACTTGATTTCTAACCTCAGTAAACGTTTTCAAAATGTGTTTATGGTCTCAATCGCTAGTTTAAAGCCTTCTTCAATGCAGTATGATGTTCATTTGGGACATTTTGGCCTCCCTGATTTTATATGTGACGATAAAGCAGGGTATGCATTAGGGCGTGGCTACGTGGTGATTGACAGGTTGATTGGTTCACAGGTTCAGGAGGGCGCCTCATGCTCCTCCTGATGTCTTTCTTATATACAGTCTATGGTTAAAGATTAACTGTTAAAAACCTGCAAAGGACCAGTAAAATAAACTGTAACCTAACTTTAACAAAGTGATCATTTTATCTTTATAAACCTAAGCAGACCTGAACCACAGCGCTGTCACATCATAAAACATCAGTATTGATTAACAGCGTTCTGTTAACACTGTAGTTCACATGGTAACAGGAATCTACACATCTACACTTTGATCCTGGCAGCAGACCTTTATTATCATCGTCTCTACCTGTAATCTGTCACATCACTATTATCTCTGCATTTTATTCCTTCTTTACTCTGACACAGTTGATAGAACATTTGTAGGAGATTTCTAGTAAGACTGTATTGCTGCTTTAAATCTACGAGCAGATAAAGATTTATAAAAATAAAGTGTTGAACGTTGTTATAAGTTTTGCAGAATTGTGTCCAGGATTGTATTCATATATTCTGTGAAGCTAGAGGTTAGATTAGGCTGGAGCCTCCTTCAGTATAACAGCACTGCCAACTCTCACATCTGCTCCTTTCTTTGACTGTAGATAAGTTGAGTCCTTTAAAGCACTTTTATAGTTTCAGGCTGATTTTCTCACCAACATCTCTCTAAACTGAGTCCTCTGACTGCAACGAGCAAAATCTGAGCTCATAAAAACATTAATGAGCTTATTTGAGAAGCCTTCAGTTAATAAAGTAACATCAGGTGTATTTATTTATATTTACATATAATCTGTATTTGTTTAAATCAACTAGCATCAGAAATACAGTTTAGCAGTAAAGCTTAATGCTCTTTGTAGTAAAAATGCTTTAGATAAATACTTTACCTCTAGCCGAAGTGTAGAACTATTACACAGTATTAATATAGAAATCACCATCAACTCATATCACACCACAGACAGCAGGGGTTTGGAGATGATTACTGTCTCTACTAGATATTACTTATTTCTTTTATGTTAATTGAAATGTTGCCTTGAAAAAATAAAAATAGAAATAAAGTACATAATTATCCTTTGACACATCAGTGCTTCAAATAACTCACCAAAGACCTTTATGGTATATATCTCTGAACTTTCACCCTATAATTGAGGTGATTGTTAGTTTTTGAAAGAACATTTTTAACAAGAAACTGATTTCTGGACTAAATCAATGAATCTCACCTGGAGTTAAAGTTGTGGAGCAGGTTTTCCTCTCTGGTCCTGATGTGTCTGCTGCTGTCAGCTCTCTGCTTTTATTGGCTGCTTCAGAGTCACATGGTGTCAAAAGAGAAACTGCTGTGATCCAAAGTTTCTTGTGGAAATCCCTCCCACATCACACACAGAGGTCATCAGGTGCTCAAACTGTTTGATATGAAGAAAAAAATAAAACAACTTATTATCATATGACTGATCATGGTGACTGATGGTGTCTGATGGTGTTTGATGGTGTCTGACGGCGACCAACGGTGTCTGATGGTGTTTGACGGTGTTTGACGGTGTTTGACGGTGTCTGACGGTGTTTGACGGTGTTTGATGGTGTTTGACGGTGTCTGATGGTGTCTGATGGTGTTTGACGTGTTTGACGGTGTTTGATGGTGTTTGATGGTGTTTGACGGTGTCTGATGGTGTCTGATGGTGTTTGATGGTGTTTGATGGTGTCTGATGGTGACTGATGGTGTCTGATGGTGTTTGATGGTGTTTGATGGTGTTTGACGGTGTCTGATGGTGTCTGATGGTGTCTGATGGTGACTGATGGTGTCTGATGGTGTCTGATGGTGTTTGATGGTGACTGATGGTGTCTGATGGTGACTGATGGTGTCTGACGGTGTCTGATGGTGTCTGATGGTGTTTGACGGTGTCTGATGGTGTCTGATGGTGTTTGATGGTGTTTGACGTGTCTGATGGTGTCTGATGGTGTTTGATGGTGTTTGACGGTGTCTGATGGTGTCTGATGGTGTTTGACGTGTCTGATGGTGTCTGATGGTGTCTGATGGTGTTTGATGGTGTTTGACGGTGTCTGACGGTGTCTGATGGTGTTTGACGGTGCTTGACGGTGTCTGATGTTGTCTGATGGTGACTGATGGTGTTTGACGGTGTCTGACGGTATCTGATGGTGTCTGATGGTGTTTGATGGTGTTTGATGGTGTCTGATGGTGTCTGATGTTGACTGTGAGAATCTCCAGATCTGGAATTATTTTATTTTATTCTCATGCTGCAGATCTTTATGTAAAGTATAGGAACAGTCTGACATTATAGCTAATACATTTTAGTAAATAAACTAAATCTTTTTGTTGAATCTAAACCAAAGTAGACCTTAACATGACCATAGCTGCGGCTAATGATCTAACACATAATTTAATCTGATGATTATTTTCTGGATTGATTAAACATTTTGTTTATAAAATCACTTCCTGAATCCAAAATATTCACTTTACTGTCACATTGTATCTATCTACTGTTCTATGACCAGAGACCTGCTTTAAAATAAAAAGATTGTTTTACATGAAGACTTAAAATATTTTGCAAGATGTGTCCAGATAATAACAACCAGGATCAGGTTGGTTTTAAAAATATTCCTGGTTTGAGTCCAGCAGGGGAGCTTTGTTGCCTTTCTCTCTGTCAGCCTGTCTGCCACCAACTGTGCATTAAAGGTAAAAAAAGCCCAAAAAACAATATTAATGTTAAAATCTCATGATCTGAGATTCACTGAATTTAAAGTTGTTTTCATCATTTCCAAATCAGTCTGCATGACTTCAGCCTGCTCAGTCAGAGTCTGACTGCTGTCTGTTTGAGAAATGACAAAATAAAATAAAATAAAATATATAATTTAGCAGCAACATGAGATACAAACAAGTATCAGTAGCAGTGTAAGGACAGAGGTACAGCAGCGGCGGGAGGGGTTGGCATCTAACGTTTGACAGAATTGTGTAAGAAGCTGTTTTTCATTCTTATGGTGTGTGCAGGTTTGTACTTTGAGAGGCGGAGGGCCGGGCGGATTGGGTCATAGATTATGTTGAAGACCCTGACCTGACAGTGGACCTTCATGACCCTCTGATGACTTGTGTGTTAACAGGTGTAATGAAGTTTCACTGATACTAGTTTCACTTTCTAAAAAACATCTGATAAAAATGTGCTTTTCAGGTCATAATAACAGATACCCGCTGACTTCTGGACTGTTATAAAGTATTTTTGAGTTCCTGTAAATCAGCTGGTTTACTGTCACTGACTGAGAGTGGCAGCATCCTAGTATCAGGTCATACCTTAGTTAGCCTGCAGATGCGGCCCTTTAGCTGCAGGATTCATATGACTAGGTGGAGATTAATTCATCACTTTTACAAGAATCTAAGGTTAAGGAGGCCCTAAGAAATCAAATTAAGATATATATTGAGTTGAATGTATTTGGTATGCCCTGTCAGCTCTGTCTCTGTTAATAATGTGTTTAGGTACTTATGATCTGCAATGTCTCTTTAATCAAGAGAAGTAGACCACTCAAGAAGTAACTAACCCTTCCTGGTTGTGGGGTGGGGGGATGTTTTTATGGGGGAACAGTTTGCATTATGTACAATATGTTGTATGATCGATATGAAAACTACAAAATAAAACAAGACAAAAAATGACAAAATAAAATAAAATATGTTATTTAGCAGCAACATGAGATACAAACAAGTATCAGTGTAAGGACATAGGTACAGCAGTGGGAGGAGGGGTAGGCATTTGGTTTTTGGGGTTTTTTTGTGTGCATTTGTGTGTGTTATATGTTTGTTTGTAATGTCTTCATGATATGGTGTGCATTGTTTGTATTCCTAATGTTTTGGAGGAAGCCAATTTAACATTTGACAGAATTGTGGAAGAAGCTGTTTTTCATTCTTATGGTGTGTGCAGGTTTGTACTTTGAGAGGCGGAGGGCCGGGTGGGTTGGGTCATAGATTATGTTGAAGACCCTGACCTGACAGTGGACCTTCATGACCCTCTGATGACTTGTGTGTTAACAGGTGTAATGAAGTAATAAAACAGACACACCTTGTTGAACTAGTTTCACTTTTTACTGATAAAAATGTGCTTTTCAGGTCATAATGACAGATCCGTGCTGACTTCTGGACTGTTATGAAGTATCTGTGAGTTCCTGTAAATCAGCTGGTTTACTGTCACTGACTGAGCGTGGCAGACTGCAGACTGTTCTGAGTCCAAATTCTACTCAGTTGAACTCGTTTAACTTCCACAGGCCTCGGGTTGAAATGTTACCCAACCAGTAAAGGCTGATGGCTGCAAACCTACAGCCTGGTTCTACTGGAGGCTTCTTCCTGTTAAAGGTGCTATATAAACTGAATTCACTTGACTTGATTATATATCCAAACTGGATCTGAATGCATCTGACTGTATGCAGTATCAGCTCTGATCATCATAATCACAGCAGGAGAAAATGGTGTTTGAGGAGAATGAAGAAAAATGAAGGTTTTCTATGTTGACATGAGGAACAAGTTAAAGGAAAAGGAGAACAAGCAGGTCTAATCATCACTCAGTCATGTACAAAGGGTTTAATTGTTGTGCAGGAGGTGGAATAGGTTTTTCTCTTATTTATTTAAATCTACTTAAAAAATGTATAAAAACATATGTTTGCATCTATAACTTTCCATTGTTCATTAGGGAATTTGAGAATGATTGTATGTGGCCTATATTGGGTTCAGGTTGGTCTTCCACAGGTCAGTTTCAGGTCAGGTTCTACTAAGTGTGATTATCTGAGAGTCCTGCAAGAGCCACTATTTGATCTGAACTCATTTTTAACATATGAAGGTTATTTACAATGTGTATATGTAAGCAGTGTGTGCAAATTACTTGTAGTTTAGTTTAGTAAAGGAGATCCTGTAGACCAGCAGCCTCCAACCCTGCAGCTGTACAGCCACTGCCCTGCATGTGTTAGGTATCGCTCCACTCACACACATCTGACTCTAATTACTGACTCGTTATCAAGCAGCTGAAGCTCGTCAAGGCTTGATAGCAAATTAATAATCAGTCAGTAGCTCTCCTGCCTCGGTGTGATTCCTGAGGTGTAAACACAGATTGTTGTGTTAATCACAGATGAAGGTTCGCTGTGTGAATGTGAAAGTTCATAAGTCAGAAAACACAAATGTGAAATAGTGAAAAACCAACAAATGAAGCTTCAGTCTGACCTCCGCAGTCTGGATGTGAAAGTGTGTGAGAGTGTGTGTGGAGTCTCATTAAACCAACAGGATTCACTTTCAACCATCAAACTCCTGATTTCTGTCAGTGTGATCAGAAGAAATTCATAATTTAATTGAATCTCAAGCAAATGATGCTGTAAAAGAAGCATAACACCATAACAGCAAGCTCACAGAGATCAGTGGGAGGAAGAGAATTCATGAGGAACCTTTTAAGTTCTGCAGTTTTATTTCATTGTAATAAATAGTTTAACATTATTTAAAGAACTCTGTGTTTGAAAGGTGCTATAAAATAAAGATGCCTTCTGACTGTTAAAGAGGAAACTCATCAGTGTGTTACTCAAACTCATAACTGGCATCATAGTGACATCTGGTGGACAATGAAAGTTATTGTTACTGTTTGTTGATCTCCTGACAAACTGCCTTTAAACACCAGTTTATTATTATACACATTAATAATAGTTCAAATTATTTCAGTTTAAATTGTTACTAAAACCAGTTTATGTTTTATTAGCAGCTTATTTAAAGTTGTTATATCACATTCCCCCCCCCCCCCCCCCCATATACGGAGTAATGATCTGATAAACGGTGATTGTAGACCTGGAGAACAAAGACTGTAACATTCCTGCTGATGACCAGATCCATCCTTCCTTTCTTCCCTCCTTCCTTCCTTCTTTCCTTCCTTCCTTCCTCCCTCCCTTCCATTTGTTCTTTGCTTCTTTCCTTTCCTCCCTTCCTTTTTCCTCCCTTCCTTCCTTCCTTCCTTCTTAAGGATATATGATTTTTTTTAAATGCCTTTAGTCACTGAGGGCCACATCTTTAATGTCCTTATTCATTTCCCTTTGTATGTTTATTTACTCACATTTATTTGTCTGCTTTGTATTTGCTTGTATTGACTTGTTGTGTGTGCACTGCTGTTTGTGTTGTAATTGTATGTGATGTTCTATCTTATTAGTGACTGTGTTTTTACCTTTGATCCTTCTGTTGGATTGTAACCATCAATCACATGTTTATCCCTCTGTAAAGCACTTTGGTCACTGTCTGCTGTTTGTGTTGTAATTGTATGTGATTTGGTCACTGTCTGCTGTTTTTAAATGTGCTCTATAAATAAATTGACTTGATAATCATGTTCAGTATCAATAATCTTTATTGAAATCACTCTGTCACATATTCATGCATGTGTAAGCTATGACTTTATATCATCTGTACTTTCATTTAGACAACTGCACACGAGACATTTTAAAGGTTCAAATAAAGTAAAACATGTTAATGAAACAACAAAAAAGGTTTTTGACTATAAAATGTAAAAGAAAGACAACTTTTTTCCAAACATGTGTGTCTGAGAGGATCGTGGATGTAAAAACAGACACGGAGGAATTCTGTGTACATGGCAGAAAGTTTGACAGTAAACTGAAAGGAAAGAAATGATCCCAGTTACTGAATACTTAAACACCAGAGACTCAGTTCTGTGTGAACAGCATCCATCACATCTCACAATTCACACAGCAAACATCAAATATTATTGTGGTTCACACATTCAACAACATTAATATGAACTGAGCGCTACATCACAGAAAACATCACTTTCATTCATCAGTGTTTCCAGTGACGACGTTTACACTAAATACTCCTGTTGTTGCCCTTCATGTTCCTATAAGCTGTTTACATGGCTAATAAAAATGAATGATCCACTAATATTCCTGTTTACATGCAGCTGTACAGACTGATTCTCCCACAGCTGAGACTCATATTCTGAATGTGCTGTATTCATGTCCAAAGAAAGCTGCTAAAACCTGAATAATATGAGCTTTTCCCAAAGAGCTGAACCAGAAAACGCTGCTTTCACCATAAAGCCTCATTTAGATTATATTACAGAAAATGCTGTTTACATCAATACTGTCATATTTGGAATAATAGAGGAATATTAGTGTGCATGAAACAACAACATGGAGCATGTACAAATATAAGCAAATACTAAAATACATGTTTAAGTTTTCCTGATAATTTCATACATTTCTTACATGAACTCCACCTTTAAAACTGTTAAAACAATAAAGAAGCATTTGTTTATGACTTGATGCTTAATGCTTATAATATCTAAAACATATGTGAAATATAAACATTGTGTAAATGTGTAAAAGTAAAGTGAGGATTCTTCTGGGTAAGAATCTAAACATCTAAAGAGCCTCAAACGTTGCTCACTACTGGACGTTTTTACTAAATGTTCTATAAACTAATGTGAAGTGTTTTTCTGTGTAAAACTAAACAAATGTAAAAGTAGTTTAATTCTATAAAGTAGTTTAATGAAGCTGTATTATTTGTCTTTATTAAACTATGATTTCAGAGCATTTGAAGCTGCATATCTAATCTGTACATTTCATTCTTGACTTGTATGAATTTGGTGATTGATCAACTATTTCAGATTTTCCTTTTCTTCTCATTTAAATCAATCTTTTCCTGTTTTTACTCAGTTTGAGGAATAAAGACGTCCTGTTGTCTTTTTGGTCTTTCAAACTGCAGCTTTCAGTCACTTCATTCATTGCAATGATCACAGCTACATTAAGAAATATGACTTTCATTTAACATTTTCAACTGTTTGATCAGGAGTGTAAATTAATTAATACAAAACCATTAGATCCAATTATAAAGTGGAGTCTGCAGCTTTTATAACTTTTTCTATTCTTGTCTTTTTTACTCGTTTTACATTCTCTTTTTCATCTATTTTCTTATCATTTGGCTTCATGGTGAAATATACGGTGTAATGATCTGATATACCGTCATCACGGACAGTGGGTTCAGAGATTTCAACATTCTTGGTGATGACCAGATCCAGAGTGTGACCTTTATTGTCACCCTTCTTGTCAACCTTCTTGTCACCCTCGTTGTCACCCTCGTCACCCTTCTTGTCACCCTTCTTTTCACCCTTTTTGTCACCCTCGTCACCCTCGTCATCCTTCTTGTCACCCTTCGTGTCACCCTTCTTGTCACCCTCGTCACCCTTTTTGTCACCCTCGTCATCCTTCTTGTCACCCTTCTTGTCACCTTCGTCACCCTTCTTGTCACCCTCGTCACCCTTTTTGTCACCCTCGTCACCTTCGTCACCCTTCTTGTCACCCTCGTCACCCTTCTTTTCACCCTCGTTGTCACCCTCGTCATCCTCGTTGTCACCCTTCTTGTCGACCTTCTTGTCACCTTCGTCACCCTTCTTGTCACCCTTCTTGTCATCCTTCTTGTCACCCTTCTTGTCACCCTCGTCACCCTTTTTGTCACCCTTCTTGTCAACCTTCTTGTCACCCTCGTCACCCTTTTTGTCACCCTCGTCACCTTCGTCACCCTTCTTGTCACCCTTGTTGTCACCCTTCTTGTCACCCTTCTTGTCACCCTCGTCACCCTTTTTGTCACCCTCGTCACCTTCGTCACCCTTCTTGTCACCCTCGTCACCCTTCTTTTCACCCTTGTTGTCACCCTCGTCATCCTCGTTGTCATCCTTCTTGTCACCCTTCTTGTCACCCTCGTCACCCTTCTTGTCAACCTTCTTGTCACCCTTCTTGTCACCCTCGTCACCCTTTTTGTCACCCTTTTTGTCACCCTTCTTGTCACCCTCGTCACCCTTCTTGTCACCCTCGTCACCCTTTTTGTCACCCTTTTTTTCAGCCTTCTTGTCGACCTTCTTGTCACCCTTCTTGTCACCTTCGTCACCCTTCTTGTCACCCTTCTTGTCAACCTTCTCGTCACCCTTCTTGTCACCCTTCTTGTTACCCTTCTTGTCACCTTCGTCACCCTTCTTGTCACCCTTCTTGTCACCCTCGTCACCCTTTTTGTCACCCTTCTTGTCAACCTTCTTGTCACCTTCGTCACCCTTCTTGTCACCCTTCTTGTCACCCTTCTTGTCAACCTTCTCGTCAGCCTTCTTGTCACCCTTCTTGTCACCCTCGTCACCCTTCTTGTCACCCTTGTTGTCACCCTTCTTGTCACCCTTCTTGTCACCCTTCTTGTCACCCTCGTCACCCTTTTTGTCACCCTCGTCACCTTCGTCACCCTTCTTGTCACCCTCGTCACCCTTCTTTTCACCCTCGTTGTCACCCTCGTCATCCTCGTTGTCATCCTTCTTGTCGACCTTCTTGTCGCCCTTGTCACCCTTCTTGTCACCCTCGTCACCCTTTTTGTCACCCTTCTTGTCACCTTCGTCACCCTTCTTGTCACCCTCGTCACCCTTTTTGTCACCCTTTTTTTCAGCCTTCTTGTCGACCTTCTTGTCACCCTTCTTGTCACCCTTCTTGTCAACCTTCTCGTCACCCTTCTTGTCACCCTTCTTGTCACCCTTCTTGTCACCCTTCTTGTCACCTTCGTCACCCTTCTTGTCACCCTTCTTGTCAACCTTCTCGTCACCCTTCTTGTCACCCTTCTTGTCACCTTCGTCACCCTTCTTGTCACCCTTCTTGTCAACCTTCTTGTCACCCTTCTTGTCACCCTCGTCACCTTCATCACCCTTTTTGTCACCCTCGTCACCCTTCTTGTCACCCTTCTTGTCACCCTCGTCACCCTTTTTGTCACCCTTCTTGTCACCCTCGTCACCCTTCTTGTCACCCTTCTTGTCACCCTTCTTGTCACCCTTCTCGTCACCCTTCCTGTCACCCTCGTCACCCTTCTTTTCACCCTCGTTGTCACCCTCGTCATCCTTGTTGTCATCCTCGTTGTCACCCTCGTTGTCACCTTCGTTTTCACTATCGTTGTCACCCTCGTCACCCTTGTTGTCACCCTCGTTGTCACCCTCGTTGTCACTATCGTTGTCATCCTCGTTGTCACCCTCGTTTTCATCCTCGCTATCACTATCGTTGTCACCCTTCTTGTCACCCTTCTTGTCACCCTTCTTGTCACCTTCGTCACCCTTCTTGTCACCCTTCTTGTCAACCTTCTTGTCACCCTTCTTGTCACCCTCGTCACCTTCATCACCCTTTTTGTCACCCTCGTCACCCTTCTTGTCACCCTTCTTGTCACCCTCGTCACCCTTTTTGTCACCCTTCTTGTCACCCTCGTCACCCTTCTTGTCACCCTTCTTGTCACCCTTCTTGTCACCCTTCTCGTCACCCTTCCTGTCACCCTCGTCACCCTTCTTTTCACCCTCGTTGTCACCCTCGTCATCCTTGTTGTCATCCTCGTTGTCACCCTCGTTGTCACCTTCGTTTTCACTATCGTTGTCACCCTCGTCACCCTTGTTGTCACCCTCGTTGTCACCCTCGTTGTCACTATCGTTGTCATCCTCGTTGTCACCCTCGTTTTCATCCTCGCTATCACTATCGTTGTCACCCTTCTTGTACTTCCCTCTGTGTGTCGGCTTCTTCACATGCTGAGTAAGTTTATACTCTTTCAAAAACTCCTTAAACTTCTTAGTAGCTCGCTCTGTTTTAACATCAACATGGATATTGAAGTCACCAGTAATGATGATGCTGTTGTAACCTTCAGAAATTTCCTTCCAGAACCGCTCAAACTCTTCCAGGAAAGTGTACATCTCAGCCTTTGTTAAACCTGGTCGGCGATATACATTGATGAACAGGACACGTTGTTTCCACTCATCATGTTTCATCACTGCAGCAACATATTCAAAGGTTTCTGGGACTTTTTTTGTCATTTTTCTTTCACCATGTAAATCCTGTTTATACTGAATTGCTGTCCCTCCTCCTCTACGTTCCCTCACATCATAATAGATTGGGTTTTTTGGCTGTAAGTTTTCCTTTGTGGTCACTGTTGCGTGAAAGACATCCACCAACACCACCATTGTTTGGACTTCATGTTCCTTGTCTGCATCTTCCAACTTTGGTCTTGCTTTGAACTCGATGGAGTAATGATCTGATGTCTCGTCCTTCTGGAGCTCAGAGATTTCAACATTCTTGGTGATGACCCGATGCTGAATGTCATCACTCTGGTGTGTCGGCTCCTCTACACTCTGAATAAAACTCTTTTTACCTAAAATATTTTTAAAGCTGTTTTGGAGCCTCTGGATATCAACCAGTATATTGCCGGTCACGATGACGTTATTATACTTTTTATGAATCTCATCCAAGAAACGTTTAAGGTCGTCCAGGAAGTCATCGAACGTCTTTATACCTGGTTGGCGATACACATTGATGATCAGGACAGGTTGGTTCCACGTAGTATGTTTCATCTCTGCAGCAACATATTCAAAGGTTTTTGATTCTTGATTTTTTTTCTCTGCTTGTTTATATTGTTTACAATGTAATGCCTCTGAGATCTCTGAGGTAATAGCTATTTTTTGGCTTTCCCTCTCCTGATGATAAAAACTGAAACCTGATGGTGAAGCGTCACGGAGGACACCCTCAGCGTTGTCCTTTTTTAACAACGTCTCAGTTGTGAGAAAGACGTCCAGTTTGTTCTCTGTTATGAGTTTTTTGATTTCGTCTGTTATTCTTTTCTTATCCTTTGTTTTCTTATCCTTTGTTTTCTCATCCTTTGTTTTCTCATCCTTTGTTTTATTAAGAGACAAAACATTCAGCAGTCCCACCTTTATTGTTACAGTGTCCTCACCTCTCTCTTCCTCCTCACCATCACTCTCCTCATCTTCCTCACCTCTCTCTTCCTCCTCACCATCACACTCCTCATCTCTTTGATCTCGTTGAGTCGTGTTTTCACCTGAACGTTTCTCCTCTTCTTCTCGTTGACTGTCAGTCATCCTGTGAATAACAATAGAAATGATGGAAATGGAAATTATGTTTTAAGACCAAAGCAATCAATTTCCTCAAACAAGAATATATATATATATATATATATATATATATATATATATATATATATATATATATATATATATATATATATATATATATATATATATATATATATATATATATATATAAACAGTTCACTGTTGGTCAAAGCTTAGAGCATCATGGATGGAGACAGGTAGACAGTATTATGGCTTCTACACTGAAGAGGATTATACTGCACACGTTTCTGACATGAATCCAAACAGCTGTTCAAACTTTTTACTGACACCTTTCAAACCTGAACAATCACTTTAATGTATTTCACAGAAAACATCATACCTCGTGTTTTTAAGCCCCTTAGTCACGTCTGGAAGTGAAAACGCCATTCCAACAGCTCCTCCCACAACCTGATGATCAATGAGAAGAGATCAATACATTCATTTTCAGTATTATCAGACAAAGAACATTTATCAATAATATCATTAATAAAAACATTAAATCAGTGATTATTGATCCATTAATAACATTTTGACATGTTAACTGTGTATGATAGTTTGTGTTATATGTTCAGTTACAGAATCTTACCAAGCCGCCTCCTTTAAGAAATGATGTTAGTACCCACAGAGATGGTGACACCAACACCTGTATATACTGATTCTAAACCAGCTAAAGCTGGAGCAGCAGCTCCACCGCTGCACCAACACTGACACTCAACTACCAACAGATTCACTTACGTCACTTTTCTGACTGAGTGATTCCAGTTTCTTCAGTTTCTCTCGTCAGCGCTCCCTCTGCTGGATGCAGGAGGAAATCAGGTCCTTTTGATCCTCTGAAAAGATATCAGGAACTTCAGTCTGTTACCAACACAGTGTGATCAACATGAGTCAGACAGCAGATTATTAAACTCTTTAATTTCTCAGGTGAGTTTAAAGATGCCTCAAACAGCATGATGCAACACAACAGGAAATAACATGATATGGAACAACACCACTGCAGCTATGATAGAAACTCTGAGATTTGGTTGTTAATCTAACTTCAGAGGGTCAAAGGCAGAGCCAGCAGCTACACATCATTTCATCAAATGTTTCCTGGGAACAAAGAGCAGAACTCACTTCAACCAGTGAACCTTAGACCTCAGCAGAGGAGTATGCAGGTTGTCTTACCTCTGGAGGAGATACTTGATGTAGTGATATGATGATGCTTCAGATCTTCATCAGACTCGTCTTCTTCACTGTGTCTCTGTGAGGAGGAGACTGCTCCGTCGCTCTTTTTATCCTTGTCCAGGCCGTCCCGCCCAACACTGTGGTGACGCTCTCTCAGATTCTTGTCTTTTTATTTTTTTGCAATGTGATAGGCTTACAGAGAAGGTGTGTCACCATGCTATTAGTTGGATGTGAACAGCTGATGTCTTCATTGATGGCAGGAACGGGGTCACTTTACCGCAGTCTGTTGTTAGTTTTGCATGTTTCTGATGTTGTGATGGCATCGAATATGAACGCTGTGTTTCCTGCTGAGCCAGTTTGGCCTCTCTGTTTAATAAGGTTTAATAAGCTCTGTTTCCTTGTTGCTGCCCCTGTCAGTGACACTTTGCTCCCTGTTTAAAAATGACCTGAAGTGACTTTGAACAGTGATCAGCAAAGACACAAAAGGCAGGAAGGGAGAGCATTTGCATTCAGACCTCACAGTGTGACACACAGGCAAGATCAAATGCAGACATCCCAACTCTCCCGGAAGTTCTGCATATAGATAGCGGCTCATTGACGTCCGCAAATGAGATCCAATCTCCTGAAATCTGGATTGAGCAAGCAAGAGTGCGCTGTAGAGAGTGACTGCGCGTGTGTGTGTTAGAACAAAGCAACCTGATAGGTCTATTTTGTTGCTTATTATGGCGTTTTTCCACTATACAGTTCTAGCTCTACTCGACTCGGCTCAGTTTGGTACCAGGAACCTTTTCCATTACTATAGTTCCTACTTAACGTGAGTGGGGTCGTTATATCAACGGCTGCACCAAAGTGCTGTGACTTTGTTTTCTACGCGACACAAACACATAAACAATGGAGGACATGGAGGCGATGGTGTTGCTGCTGTATGAGGCTTTCTGTCTCACACAAAGCAAGAGAAGAGAAACCAATCTCTGTAACGCTGTTGTTGGTATTTATAAATGCCGGGTTTGATTCTTGTGTGGGACGGCTCATGACTCTTCCAGGGACTCTCTGACCAATCAGTGGCCGGCAGTCTGTTAACGTCACATTTAGTAACGGCTCGGCTTGCTTGGAACCTCAGCAGAGCAGATACTAAAAAAGCACCAGGTACTATCCCTGATGGAGCAGCAGGTACCAGGTACTATCCCTGATGGAGCAGCAGGTACCAGGTACTATCCCTGATGGAGCAGCAGCAGGTACCAGGTACTATCCCTGATGGAGGAGCAGGTACCAGGTAATATCCCTGATGGAGCAGCAGGTACCAGGTACTATCCCTGATGGAGCAGCAGGTACCAGGTACTATCCCTGATGGAGCAGCAGGTACCAGGTACTATCCCTGATGGAGGAGCAGGTACCAGGTGCTATCCCTGATGGAGGAGCAGGTACCAGGTACTATCCCTGGTGGAGGAGCAGCAGGTACCAGGTACTATCCCTGATGGAGCAGCAGCAAGTACCAGGTACTATCCCTGATGGAGGAGCAGCAGGTACCAGGTACTATCCCTGATGGAGGAGCAGGTACCAGGTACTATCCCTGATGGAGCAGCAGGTACCAGGTACTATCCCTGATGGAGGAGCAGCAGGTACCAGGTACTACCCCTGATGGAGCAGCAGGTACCAGGTACTATCCCTGATGGAGCAGCAGGTACCAGGTACTATCCCTGATGGAGCAGCAGGTACCAGGTACTATCCCTGATGGAGCAGCAGGTACCAGGTACTATCCCTGATGGAGGAGCAGGTACCAGGTACTATCCCTGATGGAGGAGCAGGTACCAGGTACTATCCCTGATGGAGGAGCAGGTACCAGGTCCTATCCCTGATAGAAACGCACAGTAAACCGAGTGGAGTAGTAAACCCCCCCCGGAACAGACCTCCCTGAAATGAGTTTTTGCAGGTTGGGATGTCTGCAAATGATAACTTGGTGGTTCTTAGGTGGACAGTTGACAATGTTAACTGTAAGGAGTCTCAACAGGAGGAGGGTCTACATTCATCAGGGGCAGTAATGATCAAACGCTGTGACATCACTAGATCATTGTGTTGTTCTCAGACGTCACTTGATTACATCACATCTCTGCCCAAACGTGCATTTCTTCTTCAGTACTGAACCCAGTTTTGGAGCCAATTTTATAGACCGTCACAATATAATTTACAAACATGAATTAATTTATTTATGAATAATGATCATGGCTTATGACTAGTGGTGTAATGGTTCTGTAACCAAGACAGAAACTGTGACTTTACTTTGTAGTATTTGAAAAATAAATGTCTCAGTTTCAATAAAGTCTCTGTAAGAACAACTGAATGTCACGGCTGGATCATCCAGTAAACACTGACAGTACACATGGAGGAAGTTGTCAGGAACGGTGTCACTTTACCGCAGTCTGTTGTTAGTTTTGCATGTTTCTGATGAGCCAGTTTGGCCTCTCTGTTTAATAAGGTTTAATAAGCTCTGTTTCCTTGTTGCTGCACCTGTCAGTGAGACTTTGCTTCCTGTTTAAAAATGACCTGAAGTGACTTTGATCAGTGATCAGCAAAGACACAAAAGGCAGGAAGGGAGAGCATTTGCATTCAGACCTCACAGTGTGACACACAGGCAAGATCAGATGATAACTTGGTGGTTCTTAGGTGGACAGTTGACAATTTTATCTGTAAGGAGTCTCAACAGGAGGAGGGTCTACATTCAGACAAAAGCCATAGATGAAATCATCAATCGTCCTGAAGTCACAGTCAGAATTATATTTCACCTCTGTTGTGTGGCCCACAAGGAGGACTATGTCCTATTATTATCATTATTATTATTATAATACATACTATAATACTCTAATACGACATATGTCACAGGATGAATAATTTCATGTTGGAGTTGTACAATAATAATTCATAATTCTTCTTATTCTGACTCTTAGCGATGGCTTTCTAGCAGCAACTCCACCTGTCAAACCTGCAGCTGGAAGTCTTCTCTTCACAGTAGAAACTGAGACTTGCTTACTGCGACCACTATGAAGCTTGAAGCTGATGTCCTGTGAGCCGCCGATCACGCAAGCTGTTGACTCTCAGAAACTTGTCTTCTGACTCTGTTGTGGCTTTGGGTCTGCCAGACCACTTGCTGTCAGAGTTTCCCCAGTTTCTGAGTGAGACTGTATCACTGACAGTTTCTCTGTAGGAAAGATCTACATTTTTTAGGGTTGTTGTATAATTTTCAGTTTTGGGTAACCTTACATTTATTTTAACCTCTGGCAGTTCACCACTTACCTTTGTACCATTTCAAGCTCTTCATTGGACTTGAACTGCTTGAATTTCAATAAAAAAACGGGTAGTGTATATCTTTACATACATTTTAGATTTAATATAAATACATCAACACATCTTAATAGTCTAAACTCCACAAAATATTACTTGAAGATTGCTTGATTTTTTCTGAATTACTCAACAATTAAATACACATGTAACTAGAAATCACTTCACCGTCAGGAAGAAGATGATTCTGAATGTCAGAATGTAAACCTCCCAGATCATATTGACCCGGTCTGTTTTGACTGTTCCTTCTTTCCTTCCTCCATCCCCTTTTCTTCCTTCCTTCCTTCCTTCCTTCCTTCCTTCCTTCCTTCCTTCCTTCCTTCCTTCCTTCTTTCCTTCCTTCCTTCCTTCCTTCCTTCCTTCCTCCCTCCCTCCCTCCCTCCTTCTCTCTTTCTTTCCTCCCCCCTACCTTCCTTCTTTCCTCCTTCCTTCCTTCCTTCCTTCCTTCCTTCCTCCGTCCTTCCTTCCTTCCTTCCTTCCTTCCTTCCTTCCTTCCTTCCTTCCTCCCTCCTTTCCTTCCTTCTTCCTCCCTCCCTTCCTTGACTCGAGGACAACAGGAGTGTTAAATGACAACATGGGTTTTATTAGCTCACAAAGCCCTCTAGTGGCCGTGTGAATTATGACAGCCAGGAACAAGAGGACCACACCTCAAACACTCACATGTCTTTAAACACCTTCTCATTTTTAATGATGCAGCTTTGTGCAGCATTTCTGCTACATAAAGCATCTATAACTCATTTTTTCCAGCTGTTACAGATTGAAACAAACTCCTCACTCTTCTCGTTCTCTGCCTGGATGCAACGAACAGTGAGCTGAAAACACTCTGCAGCATTTCATCAGCTGTATGTCAAGAAACAAGCTTTACAGTTTTCACTCTGAGTATTCATGCTGTTGTTTATAGAGGCCGTGTTTCTGTTTGTTATATCTATTACAATGAGGAGGTATTACAAGGTGCTATTAACCCTTACATACTGTTCATATCACCTCATAATTAGTCTTTATTCATCATTTCTGAACCACAATTCACTCATAATTACATCATCAGTTATTAATAAACTGGTGATTATTCCTTAAAGAGTTTATTCTTCAGTCTTTATGCTTTTTGTTGATGGCGACTATTTCAATTCATTATATTAAATGTTAATAAACAGTGTTTTTGAACAAATATGAGTCAAACATTCAGCAGAAAATGCATATCAGCTGACCAAATGTGTTTTTAAAAAGTTGAAATGTTTCCTTTTTTGTAAATTCTGAATCACATGAAGAAAATCCTTCAAGTTTGTGGCTAAACGTTTTTAAGGTGTGTTTTATTCTCTCAAATGTAAAACTGGATCAAATCAGACCTGAACCGTATGTAAGGGTTAAGAAGGCAATGGTCATATAGCAATGAAATAAATCTATTTGTACAATTGTAATGTTGTGGAAATTGTCTGAACACTAAACACAAATATGAAATAATACACAAAACACTGCTGGGTAGAAGATAAAACAGTTATTGTTGTAGAATAAGGAGACAGCACACATACAGAATGACATCAGCTCATCTCAACGAGTAAAGAGTTAAACTATTATAGTTTCTAAGACAGGGGTGTCCAAACTTTTTTCACTGAGGGCCATATACGGCAAAATATACGAGGGGCTGGGCCACTTACTAGAGGTGAGGTATATAGCCTCACATCTATTGTATTAAAGTAAGAAAAATCCTTTAAAAGTTGGTCAAATTTGCTATATTGTTGAATATATTTACAGAAAAAAAAATCAGCCATCATCACAGCTTTCCATAAATGGATTTTTATTGATTTATTCAGAAAAAGGGTTGGTAGCTAATTCTCAGAACAGCAGCCTCAGATTTCTTCTTAGTCAGGATGGTGATCCCATTCACAGTACAGAGAAAGAACAATAAAGGGGAAAATGGGATGGGTACCAGGGTTTCCCACAGAAAATGTGTTAGTTAAGGTGGTGGGGAGCAGTGAGACGAAATGTGATAATTCCACTTAGTTTATTACTGAGGTCGTACTAAGAGGTGGTGGTGTACTTGGGTGCATTATATTGAAAGGTGTTCCTAATATTTTGCCCTACTCATGTATGTTGATGGAATGGACAAAATATTAAGAACACCATTCAATATAATGCATCCTAATACACCACAATCACTCAATAATGAACATAAAGCAGAATTTTCACCTTCTTGTTAAAAAATGTAGTATAAGCTTCATAAATGTAGAATTTATAGCAGAGCTGCTGTGTTGGATTAAACTAGATTGCACAGGTTAGGCCAGTGAGTCTATCTTATATAGTTAACTTATTCTCTGAACTATATTTTATAGTAATTACAAGTTATATAGTATTATACAGTTAAGTAGTGATATTCAGCTTCAGTAGCATCACGTTTTTGTTGAATCTGCCTCACTCTCTCTCTTCAGGACTGCTGAATGAGAAAGCCTGAAACGTGTTGCTATAGTAACGTCACAGTTACCTGTCTGAGGATTAACGTTGTTAATGATGACATCACATGGCGCTGTTTGCATTAGTTTTTCTGAGCAGGTTCTGCCTCAGATGATGTAGATTTATGTTTTAACCAGCGGTCTGTGTTTGTTTCCTTAAACTTAATATCACTGTTAGCTTGTCTGTGTTATGCTAGCGGGAGCTAGAGAGAGAGCTACAGGTGTGTTCAGGGTCGAAGTCAGACAGTCGGACACAGCGGTTCCGGCCAGTCGTCCTGCAGTAAACACCGCTGCAGACGTTGGTTGAACATTAATATACATCGCTGTAAATGTGTGCGGAAATATAAGTGTTGGATTTGCGGGAATCAATTAAATTGTGCACAATACCTGCAATCCCGCGCTGAAATTCAGGCCCTGATCATATATATATATTTATTTTTGTTTTTTATTTTTTATTTGTTTAAGACGTTAGTTAAGGCGGCAGGCGTGTGTTGCTAAGGCGGCCGCCTTAACTGTAAAGTGCTGTGGGAAACCCTGGGTACATTTCAAGCTTGTTATTTAAGTTATTATGCTTAATAACACACGGATACTGTGTAATATATTTTTAACTCACCTAAAACGGGAACGGCATTGCACTCAGTGGGAGCATTGATGCTGCGTTTTGGACTCAAGGATGGCTGGAAGGTCAGGAGTAAACTTGGTGGTTGAGATGCAAAGCAGTGCGGGCCATATTCTATTCTAATTATAAAATTTCCTGCGGGCCAATTAAAAATGGACTGCGGGCCGCAGTTGGCCCGCGGGCCGTAGTTTGGACACCCCTGTTCTAAGAGAACAAAGACATCATCCATGATTGGTCAAACATATCAGCCTTCATGATTTTACCCAATAGAAGACGACCACGGAGCAGAACACACATGAATATGCACATTTCACACTGGTCATACAACCCAAAACCAGAGCCTCAGGTCATAAATGGTTTCATGACCCTTTACCATCCAAGACTCTGAGCTTCTACCTTATTTGGACAAAAGCCAAGACAGAGGATGAGCAATGGGCCTCCCAAATATTACAAAACACATTACACAAGACACACAGTGATGAGCCAACAGCAGTGATCCTTCAACCAATCATTGAAACATTAAGAGTCTTTGTTGATTGTATTTCCAGTGAGGCTCCGTCCAGCCTCTGGATCCCTTGGATGGAGCTGACAGAGGGAGAGGAAGAAGAGGCCACATCTGCATCAAGTTTCAGCTCTTTCTCCGTCCTGTTCTCTTGGTTACCTCTGCTGCCATCTACTGTTTGAAGTGATTATTACACACCCGTCTCTCCTCAGCCTCTCAGTTACCTTCATGAAGTCGTGCCTGAACACAGTCTTCTTTGTATTTGCTTGTATTGACTGATTTTTGTTTTGTTTTCTGACTGTCTGTGACCTCTGACCTCTCAGAGACAATAACTGTTTTGACTGTTCCTTCTTTCCTCCCTTCCTTCCTTCCTTCCTTCCTTTCGTCTGTCCTCCCTCCCTCCTTCTCTCTTTTTTTCCTTCCTCCCTCCCTCCCTCCTTCATTCCTTACTCCCTTCTTTCCTTCCTTCTTTCCTCCCTCCTTTCCTCCCTTCCTTCCTTCCTCCCTTCTTTCCTTCCTTCTTTCCTTCCTTCTTTCCTCCATCCTTCCTTCCTTCTTTCCTTTCCTCCCTTCCTTCTTCCTCCCTTCCTTCCTTCCTCCCTCCTTTCCTTCCTTCCTCCCTCCCTTCCTTCCTTCTTTCTCCCTTCCTTCTTCCTCCCTTCCTTCCTCCCTCCTTTCCTTCCTTCCTCCCTCCCTTCCTTCCTTCTTTCTCCCTTCCTTCCTTCTTTCTCCCTTCCTTCCTTCTTTCCTTCCTTCTTTCCTCCGTCCTTCCTTCCGTCCCTCCTTTCCTTCTTTCCTTTCCTCCCTTCCTTCTTCCTCCCTTCCTTCCTTCCTCCCTCCTTTCCTTCCTTCCTCCTTTCCTTCCTTCCTCCCTCCAATCCTTCTTTCTTCCTCCCTTCCTTCCTTCTTCCTTGACTCGAGGCCAACAGGAGGGTTAATCCCCAATAAGACTGCTAACACAGACATACAGTGTGTATAGTATATGTATGTATGTATGGTGTACATATTGTTATATATAGTAGAATCTGAGCTTTGGTGTTTACGCTTCCACATTATCATGTTTAGGAAGTGAAGCATTCATTCACCCAAAGATCACATGATTCAGATGAGCTCAGGTGTTTGATGAGTTTACACAGAGCTGGCCAGCAGTATATTAAATGCCTTTAGTCACTGAGGGCCACATCTTTAATGTCCTTATTCATTTCCCTTTGTATGTTTATTTACTCACATTTATTTGTCTGCTTTGTATTTGCTTGTATTGACTTGTTGTGTGTGCACTGCTGTTTGTGTTGTAATTGTATGTGATGTTCTATCTTATTAGTGACTGTGTTTTTACCTTTGATCCTTCTGTTGGATTGTAACCATCAATCACATGTTTATCCCTCTGTAAAGCACTTTGGTCACTGTCTGCTGTTTTTAAATGTGCTCTATAAATAAATTGACTTGATAATCATGTTCAATATCAATAATCTTTATTGAAATCACTCTGTCACATATTCATGCATGTGTAAGCTATGACTTTATATCATCTGTAGATTCATTTAGACAACTGCACACGAGACATTTTAAAGGTTCAAATAAAGTAAAACATGTTAATGAAACAACAAAAAAGGTTTTTGACTATAAAATGTAAAAGAAAGACAACTTTTTTCCAAACATGTGTGTCTGAGAGGATCGTGGATGTAAAAACAGACACGGAGGAATTCTGTGTACATGGCAGAAAGTTTGACAGTAAACTGAAAGGAAAGAAATGATCCCAGTTACTGAATACTTAAACACCAGAGACTCAGTTCTGTGTGAACAGCATCCATCACATCTCACAATTCACACAGCAAACATCAAATATTATTGTGGTTCACACATTCAACAACATTAATATGAACTGAGCGCTACATCACAGAAAACATCACTTTCATTCATCAGTGTTTCCAGTGACGACGTTTACACTAAATACTCCTGTTGTTGCCCTTCATGTTCCTATAAGCTGTTTACATGGCTAATAAAAATGAATGATCCACTAATATTCCTGTTTACATGCAGCTGTACAGACTGATTCTCCCACAGCTGAGACTCATATTCTGAATGTGCTGTATTCATGTCCAAAGAAAGCTGCTAAAACCTGAATAATATGAGCTTTTCCCAAAGAGCTGAACCAGAAAACGCTGCTTTCACCATAAAGCCTCATTTAGATTATATTACAGAAAATGCTGTTTACATCAATACTGTCATATTTGGAATAATAGAGGAATATTAGTGTGCATGAAACAACAACATGGAGCATGTACAAATATAAGCAAATACTAAAATACATGTTTAAGTTTTCCTGATCATTTCATACATTTCTTACATGAACTCCACCTTTAAAACTGTTAAAACAATAAAGAAGCATTTGTTTATGACTTGATGCTTAATGCTTATAATATCTAAAACATATGTGAAATATAAACATTGTGTAAATGTGTAAAAGTAAAGTGAGGATTCTTCTGGGTAAGAATCTAAACATCTAAAGAGCCTCAAACGTTGCTCACTACTGGACGTTTTTACTAAATGTTCTATAAACTAATGTGAAGTGTTTTTCTCTGTAAAACTAAACAAATGTAAAAGTAGTTTAATTCTATAAAGTAGTTTAATGAAGCTGCATTATTTGTCTTTATTAAACTATGATTTCAGAGCATTTGAAGCTGCATATCTAATCTGTACATTTCATTCTTGACTTGTATGAATTTGGTGATTGATCAACTATTTCAGGTTTTCCTTTTCTTCTCATTTAAATCAATCTTTTCCTGTTTTTACTCAATTTGAGGAATAAAGACGTCCTGTTGTCTTTTTGGTCTTTCAAACTGCAGCTTTCAGTCACTTCATTCATTGCAATGGTCACAGCTACATTAAGAAATATGACTTTCATTTAACATTTTCAACTGTTTGATCAGGAGTGTAAATTAATTAATACAAAACCATTAGATCCAATTATAAAGTGGAGTCTGCAGCTTTTATAACATTTTCTATTCTTCTGTCTTTTTTACTCGTTTTACATTCTCTTCTTCATCATCTTTGTCTTTAGTTGTCTGAGCATTTGGCTTCATGGTGAAATATACGGAGTAATGGTCTGATATCTCGTCATCCTGGACAGTGAGATCAGAGATTTCAACATTCCTGGTGATGACCAGATCCAGAGTGTGATCGCTCTGGTGTGTCGGCTGCTCTACATGCTGAATAAGATCAGACTCTTCCAAAAGCTTCATAAACTTCTTGGTTGAACTTTTCTTTTCAACATCAACATGGATATTAAAGTCTCCAGTTATAACAATACTTTTGTAATCTTTAGAAAGTTCATCCAAGAAGCCTTTAAACTCTTTCAGGAAGGCATTGAACTCCTTAAAACCTGGTGGGCGATACACATTGATGAACAGGACAGGTTGGTTCCACTCATCATGTTTCATCTCTACAGCAACATATTCAAAGGTTTCTGGGTTTCTGTTTGTTCTTCTTCTTTCTCCCTGTAAATCCTGTTTATACTGAATTGCTACCCCTCCCCCTCCCTTCTTCCTCTCCTGCTTGACATTGAAAGTTGGTCGTGATGGCCTCGCGGTGTAAGAGAAACAGAAGTTTGGTGGTGAAGCTTCCTCCAGAACTTTATTCCCGCTTCTCCCTTTTAACCACGTCTCAGTGGAGAGAAACACATCCAGAGTGTTTCGGATTATGAGGTGTTTGATTACTTCTGGTATTCTACAGTTGTTCTTTGTTTTATTCAGTGAACGGACATTGAGCAGCCCAACATTTATTGTTCCAGGAGGTTTTTGGTTTATGTTGCTTTTCTGTTTTTCATTATCTTGACGGTTTGATTTAATACACGTTTCCTGTTGCTCTCTATCATTCTGCTTGCTTTCATCTTCCTTTGTCTCTTTCTTACTATCACTCTGTTTATTTTGGGTTGCTTGCACACATCCGTTCAGCTCAGTTTGATCACATTGTTGTTTTTGTTGCCCGTTGTTCAGTGTTGTGAGTTCTGAGCTGGTGGATCTTTGACTATTCATTGACCAATCACTGAGCAAACATTGACCTTTTGCTCCAGGAAGAATTTCATCGTTAAAGCCTTTGTTGCTTTGCTGGTTTTGACCAAAACAAAGGAAAAACAAAAGAATAAATGCTGTACAAGCACTCAAGATAATGAACTTTGCTTTACGTTTGGCTCGCTTTTCCTCTTGTTCTTCTTTGGCTCGCTTTCGCTCTTGTTCTTCTTCTTTGGCACGCTTTTCCTCTTGTTCTTCTTTGGCTCGCTTTCGCTCTTGTTCTTCTTCTTTGGCTCGCTTTTCCTCTTGTTCTTCTTTGGCTCGCTTTCGCTCTTGTTCTTCTTTGGCACGCTTTTCCTCTTGTTGTCGTTTAACCATCTCCTGAAGCTTCCTCCTGTGAATAACAAAGGTGAAGATACACATGATGGGAAGTGAATTCTTTTTTAAAAGGTCTCAGGCTAAGTTAGATGTTAGATGTTACTATAATGTGCAGTCTAGTGACTAAACACTATGTCAGGATGCTGCGTTTGGTTGGTGGCTGAGTGACTGTTGATGCGTCACTGTGCGATCAGAGTCATAGATGCTTGTCATAACTTAGACTGCATGTTAGAATCCGACCAATCATAGCTTGACGTATTTCACGACGTGATGTCATCAGAAGGAGGTGCAAGTTCAAACTTCGTCTTTTTAAATTAATTACTCATTTCTGTCCTCATCTCTTTGCTGGTGTACTTGCCTTTTCTACGCTGTGCTGCTAAAGATCTAACTCTAACTAACTCTAATCTAAATCGTATAACTAAATAGTTATAGATAGTTTTAAGGCACATTCCTCAGTGAGTGGTGAAGGGCCTCCTCTTTCTGTCTGCTGGTGTTTCCATAGAAAGTAATAAGTATACTTTGTTAGATGTGGAGTCTCCTTCTTCTCTTCTCTCGTCTTCTTCACCTGCTTTTATTTATTCTATTTCATTCTATTTATTTAGCTGTGTGTCTTGTTTTTATTGTCTTTAAAGTACAAATGGAGTTGCACCTGTAATCTCATTATATGAAAAATATAATGACAATAAAGCTTTCTATTTCTATTTCTTATGGGTCGACGGATTTTATATATTTTCTTTAAAGGGCCAATGATATAAGATCATGTTCCAGACTTCCAGGAACAAGAATTTAAACAAACAAGTCTGTCATGATGAGCTGATATGGATCAGTCTGAACCTGGTATAAGACGTTTCTAAGGCCTTCTCAGTGTGCTGCTGAGTAGTTGCTGTGTGTTTGGGATTCAAAGCATTTTAAAATATAAACCTGCTTTTAATGAAGGTGCTGTTCTCTGCTTCTAATGTCTCTGTTTCATGATGATTTGGCTTCAAGCTGCTATGAAATAAGCTGCTTCAACCCTGTCATCTGCATGATCAGTATGTTCCAAACAGTTCACTGTTGGTCAAAGCTTAGAGCATCATGGATGGAGACAGGTAGACAGTATTATGGCTTCTACACTGAAGAGGATTATACTGCACACGTTTCTGACATGAATCCAAACAGCTGTTCAAACTTTTTACTGACACCTTTCAAACCTGATCAATCACTTTAACGTATTTCACAGAAAACATCATACTTCATGTCATCAAACTGCTTCCTCAGTGTCTGGGTCATCTTTCTGATTCCATCAGCTGTGTCTCTCACTGATTGGCTGGCTTTGGTCACATGATTCTTCTTGATCTGGTCTTTCCAGTTGTCAATCGCCTCTGGAAGTGAAAACGCCATTCCAACAGCTCCTCCCACAACCTGATGATCAATGAGAAGAGATCAATACATTCATTTTCTTTTTTTTCTTTTTTTAACAAATAAAACAGACATAACATAACAAGACCGCAGACAGGGTCCTCATAGGTCAGGTGAGAAGCTTAACATTCAGGTTCAACACGTAGTGCAATGTAGTCAAATCTTTGAGTCCTTCATAACTCAGCCTTATGGCACAGAACATAACCAAGGGGGAGTTTGTTTTGTTTCCTTCATCTCTGATCCTCTCGACCCAATTAAGAGCACACGAGAGGAAAAGGGGAGAAAATAATACTAATAACAACAGCATTAATAGTAATAGAAAAAGGGGGGGGGGTTACATTACAGGTATAAAAAAGAAATTATGATAGGTTTAAATAATTTGTCCATTTCTTCCAGTATTTTCACACCTTCAGTTACAGAATCTTACCATGCCGCCTCCTTTAAGAAATGTTTTAAATCCAGTTGATGACGCTTCTTTGATGATTTGTTTAGTTCCTTCATTCATTCCAGTCGATGACACTTCTTTGATGATTTGTTTAGCTCCTTCATTCATTCCAATCGATGACATTTTTATGCTGAGTTGTTTAGTTCCTTCATTCATTCCAGTTGATGACATTATTTTGATGAGTTGTTTAGCTCCTTCAGCAATCAGAAGTTTGGATTGTTTCCCACCAGCTTCAAATGTGAAAAATGCTAAAATACCAGTGAGTGCGATCATGAAGTCAGGCTTAAGGAAGCTCTGGTTGAGGCTCCTGTATGTTGAACCACCAGAAAAAACCCTCAGGTCTTCATCTCTAAATAAGTTGATGTTGACCACGCATCCGAATCGTCTACCCAAGGCTCTCAGAAGTTCAGTCATGACGTGTTGGTCCAGCTCATCTGGGTCTGCTGAGGGTTTCATCTTCAACTTCTCCTTCTTCAGTTTCTGGAACAGTTGTTGGATTTTATCTCCAATGTCGTTACTGTTCTTGTGTATTTTCTGAGCATCTTTCATGGTGTCGCTGGATATAAAGGCCTCAATGATTTTAGTAGCTACAGAGATGGTGACACCAACACCTGTATATGCTGCTCCTAACAAACCTAGAAATGGAGCAGCAGCTCCACCAGTGCACAAAGTTAGCACGCCGGCCCCGATCAGACATGCAGATCCAACCACTGACACTGAATTACCAACACATTCACTGGCGTTACATTTCTCCCTGAGAGACTCCAGCTCCTCGGCCAGTTTCCTCAGTTTATCTGCACAGCTCTCCATCTTCTCGATCCAGGAGAACATCTGGACCAGCAGCTGGTCGGCGGTGCCCATGATGGAGATCTTTATACAGTCCATGATGGAGAGCAGAAAACTTCAGCAGTGTGATCAACAGGAGGCTGAAAGAAGAAAGTCAGAGGATGCATTAGAGCAGAGGTTCCCAACCTTTTACCTGTTTTACCATTAAACTGAAGACCACTGAGGAACTGACATAATTTAATTATATTCAATTCATAACAATACAGGCTTTGGTGACCCATAGTGGGGGTCGAGACCCTCAGGTTGGGAACCGGTGGATTAGAGGACACTTTGAATTATTTGGTGCAACCACCAATCTTCATGAAAACTGAGCTGGAAGCTCTGAACTGAACCTTGAACTACACTTTAATGTCTCTGGTTATAAATGATAGATAATGTTCATGTTATTATTTCCATGTAAAATATTAGTCAATAACGGCAGATCTCTGGTCAGTTTGGTCATGTGTAGTGTTAGTAGGTGCAACTGTGTTTTGCCTTTCATGTTTAATTAAGCTCGTTGAGCGTTGTATATGACTGCATAGATTATTATTATTATTATTTGTGGTATTATAGATATATTGTGCAGTTTAGAGGAACATTGTAAATTGTAGTAATGTGTGGGGGAAAGTTAATGTACTGGTGGGAATGTTTGTATACTGTATTTATTATACTAGTAATAGTGCAGTGTAATATTAACACCAATGTTATCTGTTTGTATTTATTGCAGAAACCACACATACATTGAACTCCTATAACAATACTGTATATCTACTCTGTACTGTGACCGTCCTGCAGCATCAGTAAAGTTTCTCTCACTGCAACAAACTCTCATCATTGTGTCCTGACCGAGTATAACCCTAGTGAACCATCCCCTGAATTACAGTCCATGTCATAAACCTCCACAATACAGATACAAACACAAAAAGAAGAAATAAAAGCTGTTAATTATATATAAAAATGTATTTTATATATAAAAAAGGAAACAGCTGGAAGCTCTGAACTGAACCTTGAACTACACTTTAATGTCTCTGGTTATAAATGAACTCTTACACAGGTCTAAAATGCTGTAAATCAGGAGTATTAAATTATTTCAATTAATTCACTGTGAAAATGTCCTCATGTGAAGGTCCAGAACATCATAATGTCTGAGTTATTTTTCAGTAGCTTGAAGTAGCATTGTAGTTCGATCAGCATCTGGTATTTTAAAATAAAGTGCATTACAGAAAGCTTGGAGTGCTTAGTTTAAAAAAATAAAAAAGAATCCCTTTGTACTTTTAAACTTAACTTAAACTTAAATTATTAACTTAATTTCATATCTAATAACTTTATAACAAAACGTCTCTCCTCTTTTCTCCGTGTGTCTCTCACTGACAGACGAGTCTCTCCTCATGTCCAAATGCACAGATTTTTTATTTTTATTTAAAGATTTTTTCAGCAGTAGACAGACAGAACACATGGGAGAGAGAGGGAGGTGTGACATGCAGCAAAGGACCTCCAGCCGGGATTGGAACCAGGGTCGGCTGTGTACGTGGCATGTGCTCTAACCACTCCACCACCTGCGCACCCAATGCATAGTTTTGATTGGCTGATTAGCGTCTGTAAGTTTCTGAGGGCCTCTCCAATTTTACGGTAATAGCTGAAGAAGCTGCATCCATTAAAATAGAAACGCTCAGCCAAAATTTAACAATCCTCAATATTTCATCCGTTATGAACAAGCACACAAGCTTGACTCCCCACTGATAGAGAATAAACTTACTGCTGCTCTTTTTCACATGTCGAACCAGACAGCACCCGGTCCTGATGGCTTCCCTGCTTAGTTCTACAAATCTTCAAACCACTTTTTTTTTTACGTCTACTCACACATAACATGAACACTGCTGCAATTACAGTACTACTAAAACATAACAAAGACCCCACCTATCCAGTTACCGTCCATTATCTCTAATTAATACAGATCTTAAACTAATCAGTAAGGCACTAGCTACAAGACTTGATAAAATCACTCCATTCATTATCCACCCAGACCAAACTGGATTTATTAAAGGCCGACTTGCATCAAATAATACCCCCAGATTATTTGATTTAATGAATTACTCCTCATCAAAAGATTTGATTATTGTAACATTAGATGCAGAGAAAGCATTTGATAAAGTTAACTGGAAATTTTTATTTGCCACATTACATAAATTTGGGTTTAGAGAATCATTTATCAATTGGGTTAACTTCATCCGCCTACCGGGACGAGGTGGAGAGGCTGTTTGGGTGGTGCAGGGACAACAACTTGGTCCTCAACACCACCAAGATGAAGGAGGTTGTAGTGGACTACAGGAGAAACAAAACGGACATTCAACCCCTGTTCATTAGCGGAACAGGGGTTGAATGTCCCCTGTTCATTAGCCCCCCCCCCCCCCCCCCCCCCCCCCCCCCCCCCCCCCCCCCCCCGCCCCAGACCCCCTCAATCAAGCCAAACTGCACATTTCAGAGTGGCCTTTTATTGCTGCCAGCCTAAGGCACACCTGTGGGTGCCATGCAGCAAAGGATCTCTGATTGGGATTCAATCAGAGATCGGCTGCACATGTGGCTCTAACCACTCGACCACCTGCGCGCCCCAAATGATTGCTTACTATTCGAGTATTTATTAGTCTTTTTTAAATGTTGTAACATTTAAAACTGTTCAGAATATTAATTAGTATTTATTTTTAACAAGGAAGTGCCGTCAAAATGTTGATGCTTTGTTATCTTGCGCTGCAGTATAAAAACTTCTAATCTAATCTAATATTCAACCTCACCTTTGGCCAGCTCGGACTGTGCCCATCCACTTAATGCCAAGTACAAGCTATTACCTTGTGGCCTGCACTCAGGTGTCCTTCAGGTGTGCCACAAAATAAAAAGTCTCTGTTTCCATCCAAGCTGTACAGTATGTCTATTTATAATGTTGATCTGCCTGCTGTTGATGCCCAATGATTGATAGTGAAACATGCAACAATATCATTTATAATAATATATTTATATATATATTTAATGTCCATTTTGTCCATTTGCTATTGTTTTGCCGTGTGGGGATACAGGGGACACAATGACAGTCTGCTCCAGTACAGCTTAGTGAGTACATGGTTCATGTGTGCAGGCCTCCCTGTGCTGTATTTATGACAGACATTGTGTGTTTCTATGTTGTTTATTTTTGTTTTTTATGCTTTATAATAAATTTAAACGTAAACTTGGGTTTGCTCTGTGTTTCCCTCCTGTGTTCCTACACTCCTCCCACATCTGATTTTCTCTCCACTTCTGCTCTGCAGGGGCGTGTCCAGACATTTTTGATAGGAGTGGCCCAAGTGGGGCACTGACTTATGGTTGGGTGGCATGAAGCGTGAGCATGAGCGCCTGCGCACACACATTATGCACTCATGTATGCTTGTGCACACGCAAACACACACAGGTTTTGGCCATTACCAATTTTGTCTGCAAAACCCATATCTACTTCAATTACTAACAGTGTAAGAAAAACTAGACCTACTCGTCACAAAATACACAGTGGAAACATACAATTGTGAATTGAAAAAAAAAATTACTTGACAAAAGCCAATATCAAGCAATGCACATTATAAAACATAGTCACCGTCTATAAAGTGCAATCCTTCTTACAATCAGTAAACCTCTTTGGACAGATTCTTTCTTTGAACAAACTGTGCAAAACTTAGCATGTGCTACAGTGTTGGTTAATCTGAGAGACTTTGCTAACCTACTTGAATGAAACGAGTCACATCCCTCTTAACCAGCAAATCTTGTGTCAACACTATAAAACAGTTTTTCTCTCTTAACTGTTCTTCTTCCTGCTACTTTGCCGCATTAATGCCTCTCAGGTTTAAGGTGAGACCGCAACTCAAAACAAGTGGTTTACATTCAGCGTCGTGGCCCGCCTCTGACTGGGCATATAGCCAATCAGATTTCAGGGGTGGCCCGGGCCACCCAAGGCAACTCCCTGAACCCGCCAGTGCTGCCCTGCTCCTTACCTCAGCCAATCAGCTCCCAGACTGCCAGTTGTTCCTTGTTGTTCAGTTTGTATTTTAATACTGAACAAAATATCTCTTTGTTGGATCCTCTGTTCAGTTCAGTTTTGCTCAGCCAGTTTTTTTAGTTTTTTGCCTGCACAGTCTCAAATAATTAACTCTTTCATCTGCCTTGATCAACCTGCAGTCTCTGCATTTGGGTCCAAATGTTCACAGTTAACACATTCAGAGCATTTCACTGTGATGTAATGCAACCAACCACCTCACATTCAATTATAAAACTCTGCGACGGCTTTCACACAACATATTTCTGTTCTCATCAAAAAGAAAACATAAATCATGCTGTAGATACATGACTTACACATATTTCTGTATGTATATTCTTTAGTTTTTGTGTCACTGCATGTATATAACACAAAGTTCACAAGCGGTCAGAGCTTCTACACAGGATGATTCCCAAACCACACAGTCAACAAGTGAACTACTTATATATATAATATATAATATATATATATATATATATAAGAAAATCCACCTTCTTCAAAGCCTCGCTGGGATAGTCAGTCCCACTACATAATATAACTTCCATGACTTCTGGAGAGCTGAGAGCTGTACTTGAGTAGTACAGATTAATATATTTATATTAAAATCTGCAGATGGATGAGTAAAAACAGAAAAATAAAGGTTTCTCACCGGTTTCCAGAGAATCTGAGCTATTTCCTTGTTGTGTTTCAGTGAAGTTTAAACCCAGCAGAGACTGAGACTGTGAGTTCAGACTCTGTTCCTTCCTCTAACTGCACAAGGTTTTATTGTAAGTTATATGACTTGTTAATATAAAGACCAAAGTCCAGTTTCAGATCATTTACTGTTTATAGATTAGATTTTATATCTTTATTGTTGTGAACAAGTAAAACAAAGAGAAGGAAACAGGACAGTATCAGATGCAACAGTAAGTTTAGTGCAGAGTGTATTTATACACATTAACTGACTGAAAACAATCTCAATAAACAGAGCTCAATGTGTACTGCCATCCACAGACAGACAATAGCAGCCATGGTAAATAAATAAATAAATAAATAAATATAGATATAGCAGCTAAGCAGTAGCCCATTCAGTCCGTGATCCATGTGGTTTGAAGGTGTACTGGAGGCCTTTCTTTAAGCAGCATGAGCTCCATTTTCAAATTGATTTGAAATTGAATTATTCAATTATTATTTATGTTTAATCTGTTTTGTTATCTCATTCCTTTTAAACGTGTGCTTAAAAATTGCTCCTTTTTACGCTTGTATGTGCATAAATCACTTTGGTGTGTACAATTAAAATAAACGTGAAACTTGTGAATTTGTTAATGTATTTGTAAATTACGTTTTTATTTTATAGTTGTTTTTGTTTTTATAATTCCTCTTGAAATTACTTGACTGTACAATTAGTTATTAATTATTACGCTTTCCATGCCTTCAAACTGAATATTAAACATGTTACACTCATCCTAGGGACAGTACAACATTATTAATACTTTCTCTTGGTTGCATGTAATTTCCCCATTTTTTCTGTACAATTAACTATTTTAAGAAATAAACACACAACGCAAAAAACAATACAAACAAAGTATTTATGAAAGTAACAAAAAACAAAAAACCCTCCTGGCCAAAAGTATGGAAGCCCAAAAGATAAAATTATATATTCCCTTATTTATGGATTTTTATAGGAAAGGTATTGATGCTCCTCCAGTACAGAGGATAGATAAACCTATATATATATTTATGTTCTTTAAATGTCCATCATATATCATATATCATATATCATATATCATATATCATATATCATATCAAGCTGCTGACATAACTGAAATGAAACATTTTCAAACAGAAATCTTTAACCTGATATCATGAATAATGTTGACCCCCCAGGTGTGAGTCAGTTCGAATGTAATGATAGACCATCTCTTAATTTTCTTTTGGGGCAAGGAGACAAATTATTTTGTTTTTTTACTTCCGTCGATGATGAATATTCTACTTTATTATAATACTACATGATACAAGTGTGTGTCCACTACTTTGAAATCAAAACTGCTCTGCACCAAATTAAATCTGCTCAAAGATTGTAAACCAGCTGCTTGAGAGACTCGTTGAATCCGTTTACCATGATGACATATTAACAACCACAACCCTGAACACTGAATACAAACTATTACCATCAAATGTTCATTGAAGGGCCTCAAATATTGTCTTCTGTGTGTCATGTTACGTTAAATGTGAGTATCTTTGTCTCTGGTCTCAATTGTTGTCTTGACTGTGGCAGCTATATATTTGGAAGAAAAACTGGTTTTCATGATATGATTGTTTTGTAGAGTCACAGAGCAGAGTACGGAGGAGGAAGTGAGCACCGGAGCTACGTTACAGCTGCAGCCGCAGAAGCTTCGTACAGCAGCAATGACCACTTTTTGGTTAAATGAGTTTAGATTGTTTCATTCCAAATGGGAGAGAGAGAGGTGAAGCACACAGAAAAACAATAGGCAGGTCACAGACAGTCAGCAGGTCTCCTGTGGCTCAGGAGGTAGAGCGGTCGTCCTCCAATTGGAAGATTGGCGGTTCGATTCCCGGCTCCTCCAGTCTACATGTCGATGTGTCCTTGGGCAAGACACTTAACCCCAAATTGCTCCCGCTGTGCCATCAGTGTATGAATGTGTGTGAATGGGGTGAATGATGTAATGTAAAGTGCTTTGAGTGGTCGAAAAGACTAGAAAGGCGCTATATAAGTACACAACATTTACCATAAACACTAACCCTGCCATTCAGTTGTTCATGTTCAGATCAAAGTCCAAAAAAGGCCCAGTGATAAATCAGCACATTGACTTTTATTACACTACAAACAGTAAACACATGTATATATATGTAAGTAAGGTCAAGAAGATGAAGGCATAATATGAGTTTGACATGTGAGAGCGTAACATTTAAAAAGTGAATTACTGATTTGTTTCAAACATGAAATACATTTATATGTGAGGTGTTTTTATGGATCTTTAGTTTGAACAACGGAGCCACAGACAGAAGCATCATTACTGTTTATTACTCCTTGTATCATGAATGTTTAACCTGAGAGACTAGAAGAGTTAATTTTATCACACACATATCAACTAAAGGCCGTCGTTTGGAGCCTCTATGTAAAACAAAGAAACGTATTATAATCACATACTTCAATATAAGGATGCTCTTTCTTCAGCCAACACCACATACTACTCAACCTTAATCAGGACAGCTGATGGGAACACTAGAGCCTTATTTTCAACTCTCAACAATATTCTGAAACCACCTGATGCTCTACCACCTCACAGTCACACAGTGCGATGCCTTCAGGACCTTCTTCAATGCCAACATTAAAAATATCCACCAGACACTGACTGCTTCAAATAACTCTGCATCCTCTCCGCACTCTTGGCCTACATCGTCCTTCAGCTCTCCGCTCTCCAGCTTCATACTGCCAACTGTCTCTGAAATAACTGATCCAGATCATCTACCTGCCACTTAGACCCCCTACCTACCCACCTGGTAAAAATCTGCCTACCTGCCCTGTCCTCATTAATAACTGACATCATACATTCCTCACTGACTTCTGGTGTTGTTCCATCATCACTAAAGACTGCTGCAATAACACCAACACTCAAGAAACCTGGCACTGATCCGAATGATTTGAACAACCGTCCCATCTCAAACCTGAGAGAGAGAAACACTGAAGCAGCAGGACAACAGGTCAGAAACCATGAAAACAGGACAGTATTGTAATGAAAGGACGCCGTGTTGGGGTCTGCTATCCCATCCTCATCGTACAGTGATGGTTTTCAGAGCGATTAGCACGGTTTTAAAAACACCACATATTCCTCAGCCTCCTTTTAAGAGAGCTCCTCTTGGCGTATTTCTTCCAGCACTTCATGTCAGCTATTGTCTTACACAGCTCACTGTTAGAGGAAATGAACAAAGAGACATCTCAGTCATAATGTCCATGTTACTGCATGTTTGAACTTTACCAGATGCTATTTTTCATCACACTATTTACAGCAGAGGTCAGAACTGGCAGAAGATAACTTACAATAACGACGAAAAAAAATACATTTAACCCTCCTGTTGTCCTCGAGTCAAGGAAGGAAGGGAAGAAGGAAGGAGGAAGGACAGGAGGAAGGAAGGAAGAAGGAAGGAAGGAAGAAGGAAGGAAAGGAGGAAAGAAGGAAGGAGAGAAGTAAGGAAGGAAGGAAAGGAGGGAGGAAGGAAGGAGAGAAGGAAGGAAGGGAGGAAGGAAGGAAGAAGGAAGGAAGGAAGGAAGGAAGTAGAGAAGTAAGGAAGGACGGAAAGGAGGGAGGAAGGAAGGAGAGAAGTAAGGAAGGAAGGAAATGAGGGAGGAAGGAAGGGAGGAAAGTAAAGAAGGAAGAAAGGGAGGAAGGAAAGGAAGGAAGGATGGAGGAAAGAAGGAAGGAAGGAAGGAAGGAAGGAAAGAAGGATGGAGGAAAGAAGGAAGGAAAGGAAGGAAGGAAGGAAGGGAGGAAAGAAGGAACAGTCAAAACAGACGGGTTTGACCTGGGAGGACGACACAAAGGTTAACATACATTTCTTTTTTCACTCTCTCATAACTTGATCTTAAACATGGAATTGACACTTTGTGGCTGCTGAACTGAGACTCACCTGATTTCATCCAGCTCTTGTTTCATATCTTCAGAGTTAGTTTGTAAGGCCGTTGTCATCTCTCTCAGACTCTGACTGGCTTCTGTCTCACAGGTTCCCAGACTCTGACAGTTCCCAATTAGCTCAGTAACTGAAAACAGAAGTCCAACTGCTCCTCCACCAATCTGAAAATAAACACGATTAATCACAAGTATAAGAGAGGCTGGATTTACTGGACTGTGAATTAACTCTTTTTGACTATATAGTTTAATAATAAGTTATTATAATGAATTTAATTGACTAGTTGAAATATGAATATGATGAACATTGTGATCAGTAGTATTGGGAATACTTTTAGACCTGTGGCAAAGCACTGTTTTTTATTCTCATCTTTCTGAACAGTAATCCTGAGCTCCCCTCCTGTAAGTCTTTGATACTTACACGTCCAATTGCTTTTGAGGATGCAGTCAGTCCTATACGGGTGGCTGTGTTAGAGACTACTTTCTTCATAATTACTTTCCCTGCTTTTTTTGTTCCTGCTTTGGAAATTTCCTCTTTGGCCAGGTCCTTAACAAACTCTGATAGCAGTGGCAACTCCAGTGGGGACTTTTCCAGAAGACCAAAACCTTGGTCCTTCTGAAAGATCTTCTTTTCTGCGTTCTCCACCAGTGATCTGGTGAGTTCCTGGATCTCCTCTCCAAGTTTCTGGATCCTTTCTAAAATCTGCTTTGCTTCGTCCATGGTAGAACTGTTGCAGCATCTGCAACATCTGAACCTATGCTCGTAGCCAGACCAAGCCCTGATGCTATCGCTCCTGTTACGCCCAGGAAAGGTATTGCTGCTCCTCCAGTACAGAGGATAGTTAAACCTGACAGTGTCAGTGCAGCTGCACCACCAGCAGATAAAGAGCTCCCAACAACCTTACTGACATTTGAATTATACTTATGCCCCTCCAGCTCATTGGCCAGTTCATTTAGTTTGTCTGCATGTTTCTTCTGTAGATCCACAAAGGAGAAGATGTCATTGATGAGTTGATCAGCAGCATCCATGCTGAGTTCACACTGAGAGGTCAGCAGATCTACAAGAAAGACAGAAAAAAGGTTATTTAAGAAACATGAATGGACTGGTAAATGGACTGTACTTATATAGCGCCTTTCTAGTCTTTACAATCACTCAAAGCGCTTTACACTACATCTCATTCACACATAGCTAACCATTTACACACATTCATACACTGTTGGCATAGCAACAGGAGCAATTTGGGGTTAAGTGTCTTGCCCCCAAAGGAACACATCGACATGTGGACTGGAGGAGCCGGGAATTTAACCGCCAATCTTCCAATTGGAGGACGACCGCTCTACCTCCTGAGCCACAGCCTGCAGAAATAACTGATCTTAGACTCACGTAGCTATTTAATATATTTAGCAACTTTATGACAAGATATGACTGTACTGATTCCCATGGGGTGACGTGGTTTTAAAAAAATGTAAAAGGAGGTCTGGACTGGTCTGGACTGGTCTGTACTGGTCTGTACTGTTCTGTACTGGTCTGAACTGGTCTGTACTGGTCTGTACTGGTTTGTACTGTTATGTACTGGTCTGTACTGGTCTGAACTGGTCTGAACTGGTCTGTACTGGTCTGTACTGGTTTGTACTGTTCTGTACTGGTCTGTACTGGTCTGAACTGGTCTGAACTGGTCTGAACTGGTCTGTACTGGTCTGTACTGGTTTGTACTGTTCTGTACTGGTCTGTACTGGTCTGAACTGGTCTGTACTGTTCTGTACTGGTCTGTACTGGTCTGAACTGGTCTGTACTGGTCTGAACTGGTCTGTACTGGTCTGTACTGGTCTGAACTGGTCTGTACTGGTCTGAACTGGTCTGTACTGGTCTGTACTGGTTTGTACTGTTCTGTACTGGTCTGTACTGGTCTGAACTGGTCTGTACTGGTCTGAACTGGTCTGTACTGGTCTGAACTGGTCTGTACTGGTCTGAACTGCCTCATATACTCATACTCTCAAATCTGACACTAACAAAAACCCTTGTTTCCTACTCAGCTTTATATGTTACCAGACCAGCTGTCAGTCATACAAACGGCAGCATTACAACCTAAAGCTCAAGTCTCCAGGTGATATATTATTTCTGCTGTCATGATACAACACACATCAGCTGGTAGATTTTCCTTTACTTACTATAAAAAATAGGATTAGGGTTAATCTTTGTTTTATAAGTTATCAGCTTTAAGTAGTCTACAGTTTAACCTTGGTGTCGTCCTACCGGGTCAAATTGACCCCGTCTGTTTTGACTGTTCCTTCTTTCCTCCCTTCCATCCTTCCTTCTGTCCTTCTTCCCTCCCTCCCTCCCTCCCTCCTTCCTTCTCTCTTTCTTTCCTTCCTCTCTCTTTCCTCCCTTTCTTCATCCCCCTTTCTTCCTTCTTTCTTCCCTCCCTCCTTCTCTCTTTGTTTCCTCCCCCCTACCTTCCTCCCTTCGTTCTTTCCTCTGTCCTTCTTTCCTCTATCCTTCTTTCCTTCCTTCCTCCCTTCCTATTTTCCTTTCTCCCTCCTTCCTTCTTTCCTCCCTCCCTCCTACATTCCTTCCTTATTTCTTCCATCCTTCCTTCCTTCCTTCCTTCCTCCCTTCCTTCTTTCCTTTCCTCCCGTCCTTCCCTTCTTCCTTCCCTCCTTCCTTCCTTCCCTTCTTCCTCCCTTGACTCGAGGACAACAGGAGGGTTAATGAAGCAAAAATGATTTCCTTACACATGATACTCAAATAGTTAGTGTGTCCTGCCCTCTAGTGGCCAGAAAGCGGCACAACATCCAGTACATGTAAACTATTAATACTCCAGACCTGGATGTACTTAGACAACACAAACATTCAAACTTCTGCCAGTAATTACAGCAGAGGCAGAAGAAGCAGATACAAATACATAGAACAAAGAAATAAGTGTGAAACTAGACCAGAAACCAGGAGAAATAATAAGGTTATATTGCTATTACTAATTATTATTGCAGAGCACATTTCTAATAATATATTTGATTTTTGTTCTTTTCCCCTTTCAGGCAAACAACAAACTAAATATCCAATGTTGGAATAGGTTTAGGATGAAGAAAGGAGCTTTTCTAGTCCAACCTCTTTTCCCCCCTTTAAAAAAAGAAAAATCATCTTTCAGTCACAACAACAAAAAAAGAAACAAAAACAAAAACAAAGAAAATACAGAACAATACGAGTGAATCATGGAAACAATAAACAAACAAACAGTACTCCTCTTTGCTCATCCTGTCTATATTGGTCAAGTGTTCTTTTTATTTTAACTCTTTTTGTTGTGATACAATGATATTCAGCATTTGTCCTAATTAATTGTTTTTTGAACATAGATATTCCTCTTAGGTTGTATTTACCTTCCCTCAACGGGAACAGAGAGTCATTTACTGATAACAGGAAGAAATGCTCTCTATTAAACCTATTAGTACATTTAAGCAGCTTGTATCTGTGCTCTGATGGTAGCAGCATGAATTAGAACCAGGCGGGGAGTTCTGGGGCCTGTTTCAGGAAGCAGGTTTAACTAACTCTGAGTTAAAACTTTAACTCTAGGTTGACCGACTCTGAGCTGTCAAACTCTGAGTTTTCGGTTTCAGAACAGGTGATAACAGTTGGTTCAATCAACTCTGAGTCAAAGTAACTCTGAGTGAAGCTTTTGCATGAGGAGATACCAAGCCCTCACCAATGGAGCACAGATAACATGAGTCACCATGGCAACAGGTGAAACAAAGGGCTCAGTCCTCCTACTTCTCCCCAGTGGAGTTAGAAATATTAATGAATGCAGATAATGAGTATATACTTAAGAAAAAAAGCCATACAGTAGCAGCAGCAAAAGAACATGAGCTGATGTGGCAGAAAATTACCAATGTGTGAGTATTAATGAAAAAAAAAAAAAGTTTTGTCTCGAGTGTTCCACTTATTCAACATTTATATTCTGTGTATGTGTTTGTGTGTGACACATTTAATATTCATGCAGACCCCAACGCAGGCCTACTGTGCAGCAACTGAATATGAAATATATAAAAATATAGCTCAAACAAGTCAGGTATCATTTCATTACAAGCAGCTGTGATGTTGTTTAGCCTGCCCTCATTAAACAGCAGTCAGTGGTACATTCAACATGTGATATATTTCAGTAGTTAGTGAAATCTTCTAAGCAAAAAAGAAAGTCAATTTTTCAGCTACCCCAGCACTACCAGTATCTATTTAATAATGATATTTGAAAGCAACACCTAAATGCCTTTATACATACAACACTACCAAAGTGTAAACGTTTCAGTGCAAGAGTCACATTTCTTTTTTCCTTATTTTTTAAAAAAGATTTATGTTTGGGCACTTTCACCTTAATTTAACATTAGCTGGTATAAAGGTTGACAGGAAACAGGGAGAGAAAAGGAGTGGAAAGACCTGCAGGAATCGAACCAGGGACACTGTCATTATGAGGCATGCGCAGTAACCACTTGGCTATCAATAACTTTCAAATATTACGTGTCTGACAGCCTGACAGACGGTTGCCTTGGTAACATGCTCAGCCTCACAGATGTTACATATAAAACTACCATTGGCAAAGAAAAAAACAAAGTGCAACACAAAGAACTTCTGAACTGAGAGCATGTCCACGATGTGTCGTACAGACGATACGAGGGCTGAGAATATTGTTCAGATAAATGATCGATTGTACAGAAAAACGGAAACACTCAAATAGAAAATCATCAAAGAATGATAAAACATCCCAGCGGGGTCTGATCACCCTCTGACGGAGATTTCTGCTTCGTATTTGTGCTTCAATATTAACAGACTCTGACAGCTCCTTCAGTCTGCAGGCTTCAGTTAAAAAGGAGGAAAAACTCAGGATTAGTTGAAGAAAACCTGCCAGCGAGCAGGTTAGGTTCACGGAGTATGTTGCCATGGTAACTGACTCAGAGTTAAGCTGAACTGGCTTTGTGAAACCGAAAAACCAGAGTTTCCCTCATCTCAGGGTTAACTAACTGAGAGTTTTCACTAAACCTGCTTTCTGAAACGGGCCCCTGGTCCTCTGCAATGATGCCAACGCGGAAGTAACTTAAAACTGCATTCTATCAAAAGGCCACCAGGGGGCGACCGTTTTGGTGTCAAAAGGACTTCCGTCTCTATACAAGTCAATGGAGAATTCACCAACTTCTCACTTGATTTCTAACCTCAGTAAACGTTTTCAAAATGTGTTTATGGTCTCAATCGCTAGTTTAAAGCCTTCTTCAATGCAGTATGATGTTCATTTGGGACATTTTGGCCTCCCTGATTTTATATGTGACGATAAAGCAGGGTATGCATTAGGGCGTGGCTACGTGGTGATTGACAGGTTGATTGGTTCACAGGTTCAGGAGGGCGCCTCATGCTCCTCCTGATGCCCATATAAGTAGAATCCCTGTTTTTATTTTTCCCAGCATGCACCTGAAATTTTCAAGATGGTGCTGCTCAGATCCGATACTATTGGCCTCCGAGCAGCAGTCCACAAGCCAATGGGTGACATCACGGATGTTACGTCCATTTTATATACAGTCTATGATTAGAACCACAGTGGACGGATCGGATCGACAAAGATAGACGTGACTGTCTCCAAAGACCTGCGTTGATTCGGGTCGTGGCGGTTTGTTTAATGACGTTCCAGAAATGATTTTTTTTTCTGTTCAAGGAGAAAGTGAGCCGTGCCAGCAGATAAAAGAGAGAAAAGCCTTTTAATAAAAGGTGCAGGTGGTCGACTGGTTAAGAGCAGATGCCACGTACGCAGCCGACCCAGGTTCGAGTCCCACCCGGTCGACCTTTGCTGCATGTCACACCTCTTTCCTGTGTCATTGTCAAGCACAGACCAGGTGGACCCAAATGCAGAGACACAGGGATGAAGAGTTCTCAGTAGGTGTTTAATCAGTCCAAAAGTCAAACACCGGGAAATCCAAAATACAGGGCAGAGGTACAAAGTCGCTAGGCAGAACTCGGGATCCAAACGGCAAAACTGGTCGATAACACTAAGACAATATAAAGATAAGAACGCTAGAACTCTGACAGGAAACTGACAAGACGATCTGGCCCAGAAGGGAAAGAGCAACACATATAAACCCTGGATAACAACGAGGCTCAGGTGTAACACATTAGGGGAAGGGAGGCAAACAGGAAGCTAGACAAGAAAAGGGAAACACTCCAAAATAAAACAGGAAGCTAGACAAGAGAAAAACCAAAATACAAAATACATCACAACACTACTGGGCCCTGACACTCATTACTGTCAATAAAGGTTACTATGCTGGAAAAAACCCTTTAAATAAAAAACTAAACTCTGAAGCTTGCACTAAAATACATATGCTGATGTGCTTTATTACATACAGTTTATTATTGATCAGAGTACTGACATCAATGCACATCTGCTTTGTTTTTGCCACATTCAAATTTAAAGAGGAAGATTTGCACCAGTGAATAATGTTCAGTGTCGTCACACAAGACAAAGAATACAAACCTCCATGATGCACTGGGCTCTTCTCTCCTCCTCTCTCTCTCTCTATCCATCATCTATATCCATTAACATTCATGTATATTAATGCATCAATAAGATAAACTTCTTCCCCGGAGTTGTCTGTGCTTCCTGGTCTCACAGGTAATCTGGACCTGTAGACGTCCGGATGACAGATTCCTTCCTCTCTCTCCTCTCCTTCCTCTCTCTCCTCTCCTTCCTCTCTCTCTCCTCTCCTTCCTCTCTCTCCTCTCCTTCCTCTCTCTCTCCTCTCCTTCCTCTCCTTCCTCTCCTTCCTCTCTATCCTCTCCTTCCTCTCTCTCTCTTTCTCCTCTCCTTCCTCTCTCTCTCCTCTCCTTCCTCTCTCTCT